>NW_027397187.1:425420-458161 GCF_003265705.2 Callorhinus ursinus | reverse complement strand
GTCTGATAGGGGGGCTGTGTCTGATCCGGGGGGGCTGTGTCTGATCCGGGGGCCTGTGTCTGATCCAGGGGAGCTGTGTCTGATGGGGGCTGCGTCTGATGGTGGGCTGTGTCTGATCCGGGGGGCTGTGTCTGTTCTCAGGGTGGCCTGCCCCTCTGCTAGCTCCAGCAGGCCATAGGTGAGGCCCTGCATACCCTCAGGCCGAGGCCCAGCTCTGATGGGCAGGTGTGACATCATTGTGAGCCCCACCCAACAGGCAGCCCCATGGGGATGGGCAGACAGATGCCTGGGTAAGGCCCTGAGAGAGGGAGGGGCCTGAAGATTCCCTGTGCACCTATGAGCCCTGTGGGCACCAGCTGCACCCCCAGGACCTGGGTCCCTGCCCTCCAGACCCTAGATCCCCACTCCTGTCACTGGTTGCTGGTTGGCTCAATGGCCAGAGCTGACCCCGAAGTGATGACCCAGGAGGCCCCTGGGGGGTTGCGTGGAGACCACAGCCATCCAGGACCAAAGAGGCTGGGATTTGGGGACCAGTTCTTAGGGTCTAAATGAGAAGACAGCTCTTTGCTGACCACATCCCCGCCACCAAAGCGAAAATGCCTCCCTTCCCCACCGAGGGGGTCTCTGCGCCCAAACAGGCCCCTCATCTCTGGTCAGGACCCCGGGCCTGGGCACAGGGCAGGAGTGCCACGGGGGGCTTTGGGCTCCCATGTTTGCAGTCTGGCCCAGCCCTGCTTTTCAGACACACCCCACTTCCCTCCTTGCTGCTTCTTGGCAAGATGAATAAATGCCTGTGTCAAGCCCAGAGACTCAGAGAAACACCTGTCCTTCCCCCCATCCCCACACACGCCTGCTTCCCCCACTTCTGTGTGGGGCTCGGACCTCCCCTGTGGTGTTGGTCCAGCCACAGAGTCCTCCGGCAGCCATCGAGCCAGTGGCCAGCAGGCAGCCCGCCTTGGGACGTAGCTACGTGGTGTAGTTGCCCCTCGGGAGCTGGAGGCTCCCTTCCCAGGGCACACGGAAGCGCTGACCCACTGCTCTCAGGCCAGGAAGGCTGTGCGGGCAGCTACCTGCATGCAGCAGGCCCACGTGCCCCAGCCCCACACGAGGCTGGAGCACTGGGATGCCTTCCACCGGGGGTGCCTCCTGTGCACACACGTGCAGCCTATCCACAGACAGCCCCACGTACACACAATCTGTATACACAGCCAGCACACACCACACTCCTCACATCCCCCATACCGGGCCCTGCCAGAGGCAGCCCATCGGGGGCGCGGACTCACCTGCAGAATGGCCCTCACTCCCAGCAGTGGGGTCACCAGCTGCGTCGCCCACAGTGGGGTCCATCCTCAAGGTGAGGCCAGGGAAGGCAACAGGCAGCTCGAGGTGTGAGGACCTGGTGGAGAGCGACAGACTATTCTCCCCACGCTGACCGGCAGCCCACCAAGGGCCCACCTCTGTCCCGGTGCAGGGACCCAGGCGGCCTCGGCTGCCCCTGCCGGTTGGGGAAGCTTAGAGCTGGCTTCAGGAGCGGGCTTGCAGTGAGGACCCACGAGCTAACCCACACAAGCACGCCCACCTCTAAATAATCCAGTCTGGCAGCAAGCGGTTATGCCCCGTGGTCAGCAGGGTGCCTGTGAATGTTTATTGTCTACAACACACTTCTCTACACTGATGGGGACTATTCTGTTTCTCCTCCTTTATTCTGCATACTTGAGGCCTTGCAAAGACTATTCCCATATGCAGCCTTCCTCTGCATCGCAGTGAGACATGCAGAGCCTCCCGTGTACCCCAAACCTCACACAGGTACAGAAAAGGGAAGAGCCTCTTGGCTTCCTTCCCTGAAACTCCCCCTCAGAGGCAACCACTCTCAGGAACTCTTTCAGCTGTCCCCTTAGATATGTACATTCATATTTCTTTTTCTTTTTCTAGATTGTATTTACTTACTTATTTATTTATTTGACAGAGAGAGAGAGAGAGAGAGAGAGCGCGCGCACAAGCTGGAGGAGGGGCAGAGGGAGAAGCAGACTCCCCGTGGAGCAGGGAGCCCCATGTGGGACTCGATCCTGGGACCCCGGGATCCTGACCTGGGCCGAAGGCAGACGCTTCACTGACTGAGCCACCCAGGTGCGCTACATTCATATTTCTAAATAATATGTTGATGTGGTTCCTCCTTCAGTTTCCAGTCTTACATGTGACTGACCAACTTCAAGCTAGAATTCACTATCATACCCCAGCGGCACCCACACATCCCGCAACCTCCTCAAACAGTTCTGTGAGAGTCTCCCTTTAGCTCACTATTTATAGAAGACATGAGCACAACTGTGTAAACACTACACACAGCTGAGCCATGTGTGGACTGCGGTTATTTTTCCGTTCGCGCTCGGTTTGCGCCAGCCTTCTGCTCTGGCCCCGCGGGAGGACCGGTGCTGCGCAGGCCCTCTCGCTGCAAACAGCATCAACTGGACAATGTATTTGTGGACAACAGGCAACACACAACCATGCCTGCTGACAGCAGGACAGTGCCCAAGGGGGCCCCCAGGATGACGGGCTCCCAAGACCACGGATCTGGAGTCCAGACAGCACAGCGCTCTGCCAGGTACAGGAAACAGCACTACATCTGTGGGACAGGGCACTGCGAGAGGGGCGACAGAGCAGCCAGAAGTGCCCAAGCACAGTGCAGGAGCCCCAGGCTCCCAGAAACAGGTGCCTCGGGCCTGAGACGGTAACAGACACTAGCAGTCAGGCTGTGCTGGACATACTGACTCCAGCCCAGCTGACACCAGCCGAGACTCCAGAAAGGCTTAGGACGATGCCTAGAGTGAGCCCCGCTCTTGCCCTGCCAACGTCTAAAACCAAGCCCCAATAAAATCAACATCGGTCGATTGTAGGTTGAGTTGTAGGTTGAGTCCCACCAAGACAAAGACCACCCTAACAAAATGTCAAGCCATGCTCACCTGTTCAAGGTAATCAGCTAGAAATTAACTGCCTACTAGAACAAAAATCAACATTCTTCATAGGAAGATAACAGAATCCAGAATCTGGAGCTGCTACAATGTATCATTCACAATGTTCAGTACCTAATATAAAAATCACAAGATCTACCAAGAAATAGGAAAAAATGACTCCATAATCAAGGAGAAAAAATTAAAAAAAAAAACCAAAAACCAGATAATAGAAACCAACTCCAAGTGGCTCAGATTTTGGATTTATCAAAGATAAACACAGCCATTATAAGTGTGTGTGAAGGGACGCCTGGGTGGCTCAGTCGTTGAGCGTCTGCTTTCGGCTCAGGTCATGATCCCAGGGTCCTGGGATGGAGCCCCACGTCCGGCTCCCTGCTCAGTGGGAAGCCTGCTTCTCCCTCTCTCTCTGCTGTCACTCCCCCTGCTTGTGTGCTCTCGCTCTCTCTCTGTCAAAGAAATAAATAAGATCTTTAAAAACAAAAAAGTGTGAAGACCGGATGGAAAACATGTCCAAAAAATTAAAGGAAAACATTGTCTTAATGAGTAAACAGACAAGGGAAAATGGAAATTATTTGAAACTCCATAAAAGAACTAAATGGTATTTCTCCAATAAAAAGTATAATAACTGAAATGAAAAATTCACTGGTTGGGCTTGACAGTGCATTGGAGATGGCAGATGAATCAGTGAATTTGAAGACAGATCAGTAGAAATGATCCTATCTACGCGATGGGGGAGGGGAGTAGATTACAGAACAAAGTACATCACTTCTTGCCTGCTGGTTGTTATTTACCGCCATCACCGACGGGACTCTGACAGCGCTGCAGTACCTTCCTCCGTGTGTTCCAACAAGCCTGGAAGTCGATCACCTGTTTTTAAAGTCTCTGTCCCCCTGTGTCAGTCTGGACAGCCGCTCTCCAGCCCGGTGGTACAGCTCTCACCCTGGGACTCCTGTTCTCTCTTCTCTTGGTGCACCCTGCACTCCTTGACTTCCAAGTCCTCACCTTTCTGTTTTCCTCCTGTTTCCAGAGGAGCACATTCTCCAGAATCGTCCTGAGAAGAACTGCAAAGGAAGAACATTTAATAAGCCTTTGGTTGTCTGGAAGTGTCTTCACTGGGCACTAGCTCTTGGCTGGCAGTTTGGCTGTGCGTGGGCCGTAGGTGAGAAGTCATCCCCCAGATACGTGATGTTGATGGTCCTCCATTGTCTTCTAACCCCCTCGTGTTGGTGCCCAGAGGTCTGAAGCCACCTGACTCCCAACATCATGTAGGATGCTTGTCTTTTCCTTCTGAAGGGCCTTCCCTTAACAGCATCCAGCGTATCAGGAGGATGGATGGGGTGGGGTCCACCAGGTGCTCTCATGTTCTTCCGTTCTGGGACATGTCTTTTATTTTTCCTTGATAATGTCCTGGCCTCCCTGTTCTCCACCCTGTGGTGTAAGTACGCTTTTTTTTTTTAAGATTTTATTTATTTATTTGACAGAGACACAGCGAGAGAGGGAACACAAGCAGGGGGAGTGGGAGAGGGAGAAGCAGGCTTCCCGCAGAGCAGGGAGCCCGACGCGGGGCTGGATCCCAGGACCCTGAGATCATGACCTGAGCCGGAGGCAGACGCTTAACGACTGAGCCACCCAGGGGCCCCATGGCGTAAGTACTCTGATTTTGGGCTCCCTGGAAGAACCTCAAATTTTCTGATCTTTCCCCTTCTCCGCCTTCAGGGGAGATTTCCTGAACTTTATTTTGCAGAATGATCTTGAATTATTCATTTCTGCTATCAAAATTTTATTAATCAAGAGTTCTTTCTCCTGTCACCCAGAGGACCCCATGACTCAGCCTTTGTTTCCCTCCGCATCAACGCTCTTTCCTGCTCACCCAGTGCCTTTCCTCTCAGAAGCTTTGCTCAAGTGTCTGGGGACTGCTGCTCATATTTAAGAGTGAGGCACTGAATGGCTGCTTGGGAACCGAGCAGGGGGCAGTCCTGGGAACCGTGGGCCTCACTGTGGGTACCCAGGGCCCGGAAGGCCTCTCCTCTCGGCCCGTCTGTCAGGAAGAAATGCCCCCATCCTCACCTGCAGGTGGGCACTGGGCTGCCACAGCCTAGGTCCCTGGAGGGTCGGAGTCTGGCCCCTGCCCTTGAAAACATCCCAAGACCCTGTTTCCAGTCTGGAGCCTCCCGGGGTGCTGTGGCCAGGCTGGGGGCCAGCCCTCTGCCTCGGGCTCTCGCTTTCTCAGGCGGTTAAACAGAGACACGCAGCAGCGGTCCTTCATCTCCATGGGGCTTTTCACCTCTTCCCTTCTCTTTGCCTTTATTAAAAAGGCAAAACTGTCTTTTTTTTAAATGTTTTATTTATTTATTCATGAGAGTCAGAGAGAGAGAGAGAGAGGCAGAGGCAGAGGGAGAAGCAGGCTGCCCACCTAGTAGGGAGCCTGATGAGGGACTCGATCCCAGGACCCTGGGATCATGACCTGAGCCGAAGGCAGACGCTTAACCATCTGAGCCACCCAGGCGCCCAAAACTGTCTTTTTAAAATGCATCTGCTGTCATTTTAATGGGCCTCAAGTGAGGCCTCGGCGGCTCTGGGCTCATGCTGCACATCCTCGCAATAAGCTCACCTCATGCAGAGCACACACTCTGCTCACCATAATTACTCATCTCTTAAGGACTGCTGCACCTACGTCCATAAGTGATGTCGGCCTGCACTGTTCTCTTCTTGGAAATCACTCCCCACTCGCCCCGGAGGTGTGCACACCTCCACCCACTGCAGCTCAGATGAATGGACGCCCAGCCTGCACTTCTCAGCAGGAAAGAAAGGAAGACATGGGACTGTGGGACGGGGTGGTCCCCACAGTGCACGTACGGCCCCACCCCGTCCAGAGATGGGGCCCCTGGAGGTGAGGTAGGAGTTTCCTACGGTGGCCAAAGCAAAGCACCACAGAAGGAGGCTTAAACAACAGAAGTTCAATGTCTCACAGTTCCGGAGACTGGAAGTCAAATATCAAGGTGTTGGCAGGGTCGGTTCTTGCTGAGGCCTCTCTCCTTCGTGTGCAGACGGCTGTCTTCTGTGCCTGGGTCCCACTCTCCTCTTCTCAGAAGGGACACCAGCCTAATGACCTCATTTTATCTTAATTACCTCTGGAAAGGCCCCATCTCCAAATACATTCTGAGGTGCTGGGGGCTTTTCACCCAAAATTCAACATGTGAATTTTTAGGGAGACACAATTCAACCATGACAGGGGGGCTGGACACCCACCTGGTGCTCTGGTTCCATGGGGAAGGGTCAGGGTGCCTTCACAGATGGGAAAATGGGCTTAGCGGGGACCAAACCCCAGTTTTCTCCCAGCTCTTCCCTTACACCACTGTTCACTTTTATTTGCTTTTAATTGACTTTTTACTATTTACAAAGGCAATTATACCTATAGTAGAATATTTGGAAAATGAAATACATTTGCAAATTTGGAAAAACTGATGCAAAAGAAAGACACCCTGTCCCTCCGGGTGTCTGTCTCTCTGCAGAGACACCTGGTCAGGGTCAGCCCTGGGACTTTGTGGAGCGCCTCTCCCCTCCCAGTGCCCGCCGGAGGGACAGGCGCCCTTGGGCAGGTCAATGCTCCGAGTCCAGTGCGCTCCTGACAACAGACTCCTGTCTGCTAACTCAAGCCACGGAAGGCTACTTGGCAGAAAGGAGATGCTTTAGGCACAGCTCCCGCTTTAACACAGCAAAATTATAATTTCTCTTCATCGCGGGTCTCCTCTGGGATCTTGTTCTGAAATCACGAGTGTTTTCTTACATCACATTAAAGTAGCCCAAGTCCCTGATAAATACCAAACGTGGCCACAGCCGAGAACCAGGGTGCTCCAGCTGGCGCGACCAAAGCATCCCCGGGGCGCCTGGCCCACCCCGGGACGTGTCCCTCCCCGACCGTGGCCCCCTCTTGGCCCCACCCGCCCCCACGCCAACCCGCTGCCCAGACGCCTCCTCCCCGCGGCCCCTCCCACCGGAAGCAAGCTGGCCCCTGGGGGGCCCGAGGGAGTGCCACTCCAAGCAGCGGGGGTCTCTAAGCCGAGGAGACAGAGACTGGTCCCCACAGCACACCCTCTTTGGGGGTCTCGGGCCCCTGGTCCTGCACGTAGCAGGGGTGCCACTCACATCCCTCATGGTTGCCCTCCCCTGACGCCCACCGAGTCAGTCTCAATCCACCTGTTTGTTTACTGCTGGCCCTTCCCTGGGGGTCCTCACAGAACTGGGCACCGAGGGGGAGGCCCAGTGCCACAGGCCCCCCGGTGGGCCGTGCCAAGGAGACCTCTGAGGCCCCTTTGGCTCCAGGTCGGAGGATGACTCTTGGGCCCACCAGAGGGTCCCCAACAGGGGATGCTGGGCACACTCCAGGTCCCACGGGCCCCTCTCTGAGGAGCCACCAGGAGCCCCGCCCGTTCCTTCCTCCGGTCATTCCCTCACCCCAACAGACATGCCTCACCCAGACCCCAGTTCCTTGTAGGGTCAACTTATAGCTGCCTGCAAGCCGCAGCAAGGCCGAGGTCCTGGCCTGCATGCTCCAAGGTGTCAACACCATTGTTGAATGCTTCTGGAGCCCTTGACACTTCACAGTGTGTGCAGCCGATGCCCGAACGGCATCTCAGGCAGGTCCACCCACAGCACCCTGCGCCCTCACCTTCCTCTGCAGAACTTCCATTTGAAGCAGTCCCTGGCAACATGCTCTGTGTTCCCCAGACTTGCCTGTGCTTTCAACATGGCTTGCTTGTCCTGAATCCCAATTCCTGTGCCATTCCCCAGTAAACCCATTTTGCTGGTAAAATAACTGGCTGCTTTATTTTCACGCATTTGCTGTAGGTTTGGGATGCTCCAGGGCCCCCAGATGTGCCAGCCCCGTGCCCACCAGGCCTCCCGCTCTGCGCCCTGACCGAGCCGGATCCAAGGCCTCCTGAAACCCAGCCCCTCAACCAGGCCTGGCTGAGGGGAAAGAGGGTCAGACAGAGTCCCCTGGCATCAGCACCACCCAGGCTGGGGCCCTGTGGGGGTACGTGAAGGCATGAGAACCACAGAGCGAGGGCTCACGACACCTGCCCAGCCCTGGCAGTGACCTGGCTGTCCCCTGAGGGGAAGCAGCGCGGGGCCCGGCTTCCTCTGAGATGGGTGGGGAGGCACATCCTTCAGGCCCGGGCTCTCCCCACTGCAGGCTTCGCCCGTGGGAGGAAGCCCAGAGGACCAGCCTCCTGGCCTGGAAGGGGCAGCATGGAGCGGACACTTCAGGGTGTCTCCTGACCTAAAGCTGCCCTTCAAATAACCCAGAAAGGTGGAAATTAAAGGAAAAGGGCAGAGATTAAAGGTCCCCAAAAGAAGCTACATTGCTGGCTGAGGGTCCAATGCAGCCATGTGGGGCCAGGGTCAGCCTTCCGCCTGTCTGTCCATCCATCCCAGGAGAACAGGCCGCAGCACACAGTGGAGTTTCCTCCGCACTGTGGTTAACTGAGGTGACCTTTAAGTAGGTTGTCAGAGCATTCTCGTTTGGGCGCCACTGTCCTATGTTGTTTTCTGCACACGTGGAGGCGCCAGCTGTGACCCCCCCTGCAGGTGGTTCCTGTGCCCTTCATCACAGGGCAGCCGAGGCCCAGGAGGGGGTGACAGTGGACTGCCGCCTCACCGTGTGCCAGAGCCCTTCTGAGTGTGTGGCTCCTCCCCGGGCCGCCACACGCAGCACCCAGCCCTCCTGGGCGCTGTGGATGGCAGCCACCCCATGTGACCGACAGGACGTGCAGGAGGAACACGGCGCAGCAGGTTGGAGGGCAAGGGGTCAGCGCCAGCCTCAGACTGCAGAAGCTGGCGCCCCCATGGGGCGGCCCCATTCCCTCCTGGGCCTGCACTGCCCGGCCCCCCGCCATCCCACAGTCAGCCATGTCCTGGTTTAAGTGCAAAATACACCTGGGATAATAGCATAAAATGTCTCAGGATTGATTTTTTATATCAATTACAGGTGGAAATGGTGATGTTCAGGGAATACTGGAGTTGGAATATATTATTAAAATTCTTTTTTTTTTTTTATTTTTTTTTACAAGTAAGCTCTATGCCCACCCGGGGCTTGACCTCATGACCCTGAGATCGAGAGACACAAGCTCCACCAACAGAGCCAGCCAGGAGCACCTCACCTTCTCCTTTTATATTTTCAGTGTTTAGAAAATTTAAAATCACATGTGTGGTTCACATATTTCTGCTGTGCACATTGGTGTCAACTGAGAAAGCAGCTGGCCAGACCAAAGGGCAGCCCCGGAGGCGCCTGGCTGCACCCCCAGCAGAGACACCGCGCCCGGACCCAACACCCAACTGGGGGCTCCCTCTGCTGTCCCCAAATTCCAAATGTAGGTGGGGCTAGGGTCACCACCCCAGACACATGGGGAGCATGCAGCCTGGACCCCTGAAAACAGGGGCTGCTCGTGTCTCTTTGGTTCAACAAGAAGATTAATTTGAAAGCTGTTTCAACTGGTTTTCAAACTGAATTAAATGTCTGGGCACACATCTCAGTGATTTTTTTTAAAGCTTTATTGATATAATACACACACCATAAAATCTACCCTTTTAAAGTGCACAACTCAGTGTTTTAGTATATTTAGGTATGAGAAAACATCACCACTGCCTAATTCCAGTACACGTCCATCACCCCAAGATGACTCGTACCCGTTAGCTGTTGCTCCCCACCCCCTTTGGCAACCACAAACCCACTTTGTCCCTTGGGGCTCGCCTGTGGTAGACATTCACGCACGTGGAATCCTACAATATGTGGTCTGCATCGGCTTCTCTTACCCAGCATGTTGTTTTCACACTCCGTCCACGTTGTAGCACCTGCTAGCACCTATTCTTTCCGTGGCTGAACAATGTTCCGTGGTACAAATGGGCCACACCCATCTGGGTTATTTCCACCTTGTGGCCGCTGTGGACAGGTGCACACAGGTGTTTCTGTGGATACACGCCGCCTTTTCTCCGGGGAATGGGCTGAGCTGGGCCAAGCCGAGCCGGGGAGCCGCCACACTGCATCCCGCCACAGCGCACGAAGGTCCCGATTTCCGCACACCCTTGCCAACACTGACCTGTTGGTGGCTGTCCCTGTTACTCTATCCGGCCCAGTGGGAGTGATTTTTAACTTACTCATTTAACTTAAGATTTGTTCCTTTCTTTAAAAATTAAGATCACCAATCTAAAACACAAGAAAGTAACTTTCCAGAGATACCGCGTGGGGGGGTGGGCCTCTCTGGAGCAGCTGCGGGGGTTTCCGGGCTGGAAGTGGTGGTTTTCTGCACACTCGCCACTGTGTGCACACTGTCAAGGGTCACTCTGGTTAAGCTAGTCGGCTTCGGCCCTGCATCACAGCTCAGGCAGGACAGCCCCTCCTGAGTCCTGCCTCCAGGATCCTTTCCCACAGGGTCCGGGCTGCGGCAGGGGAGGGGGCAGAGGGCAGAAGTCACTGGCCCCACCGTTCAGCTGGGCTTTCCAGCTCCCTGCCCGCTCTTGTGAGGGCCTCCCACTATCCAGAAATGGGGTAGAAATCATGTGAATGACGCATGGCTACTTAAAAACAACATAATGTCCCAGAGAAAAAGGACCTCACAATGTGGCATAAAGTTGCGTTTAACGAAAGCAGTCCTGCTACTGTGTGGGCCACAGGGCACCCCCAGCCCCGCCAGCACTGGGCGGGACACAGAGGACACACAGGCACCGGGGGGGCGGCAGGGGGTGCAGACCACCACTTCTACTTCCCATTTTATTTTTTTGTATTTGCTAAATATTATACAAGGAACACACTCCACTTAGAATTCACGAAGAAAAGAAAATCACAAATGATATTTTAAAAGTTAAAATTGGGGCGCCTGGGTGGCGCAGTCAGTTAAGCGTGGGACTTGTGGTTTCAGCTCAGGTCATGATCTCCGGGTGGTGGGATCAAGCCCCACGTCGGGCTCTGCACTGAGCACACAGTCGACGTGAGATTCTCTCTCCCTCTGTCCCTCCCACTTGTGCTCAGGTCCTTTCTCTCTCAAATAAAGAAATTTTAAAAATCTTTTTAAAAAATGTTAAAATAAGCTATGAGGAAACCTCAGCTTCGGAAAGGAGATGGGGCCACCTGCTCCATGAGCCCCACATGGGAAGCGACCCCTTCCCACTGGACACCAGGTACTCTGCTGTACAGCGGCCTCCCCAGAGCTCCCCACGGCTCCAGCTCTGCCCTCGCGATCAAGCCTGACCGCATTGACCTCTCATCAGTTACGTACTGCTGCCAAACGAATGTGGCCCCAAACTCAGTGGCCTAGAGCAGAACAATCTTTTATTGTCCTGTGCAGGGTCAGGGGTCAGGAACTGGAAGCGGCTTGACCGTGCGGTCCTGCCCAGGGTCTCTGGGGGTCGCAGCCAGAACGAGGCAGGGGCTGCATTGTCTCAAGGTTCTGCTGCGGCTGGGGGCCCGTGTTGGAGCCGGAGCGCTGGCCGGGCCGTGGGCCCAAGCAGGGCTGGGAGCAGCCCACCCACTGCATGGCTGGAACCCTACAGCCTGTTGGGTCTCTGATGCTCACCGCCTGCTCCAGTTCCCTGTTTCTTCTCAGGTCTGTTCAGATAGATTGGATTGCCAGGAAGTCATCCGATTTCTTGAGGAGGTTTTCCCATTTATGACCACAGTATCGGTGTGGACGTGGCAAATGTGTGGTTCTCTGCTCTTTAACACTGAACGTTGTTTACTTCTCTCTCGTTTTTCCTTAGTCTTGTCAGAAGTTTATTTCACTGATCTTTTTAAGAACTAGTTTTTGGTCTTACTAATTTTATACTTCCTGATTTAATTACCTAATTCATTAAGCTTTTCTCTTTATTAACTTCCTCTTCCTCCTTTCGGTTTCTTCCATTTGTTTTTTACTTTCTTGGGCACGATTTCCTTCCTTTTTGGCTAAATCTGGGCTTCCTTGGATTTGTGTGCTCCTTGTAGATATTCTGCTTCCTTCTGACCTCCAGAGCTGTTGTGCTGGTCTGGCAATAGAGTAAATGACCTGTTATTTCTCTCCAGAATCCCCTTAGCATCCAGGACTCACCCCTGCATGTTTCAAGGTGTCACCCACTTGCTCATTCATTCATTTCAGCAACGTACACTCTTCCCTTTTGCACTGGCTGTTTCATTGGATTCATCGGACGTAACATGATGCTGTGGGTCTGCTCTAAGGTACTAAGCTTGGCCCCCCTTCCCACTTTCCCCTGCAGACAGCAGCACACGCTGCAGAGAGCGCTCGGAGCGGCCACGGTGCAGGGCCAGACAGCTGTGGGACTGTCCTGTATCTGAATTTCCAATCCTGGCCCAGACAGACACCTGCTCGGAAGGGACCGCATGTAGAAATGAGCTCAGAGAGCAGTGGCAACACGTTCCTCCGTTTGAAACTGCAAGGCCAAGTAAGAGGGGCTGGCTTAGGTCTGCGAAGGCCGACTGGGTGGTGCCGCTCCAGTGCCCATGGATCAGGACTCCCATTTGCCCGGAGGATGAAGCCCTTGACCACCATGAAGTCCTGCAGGAGTGCGCTAAAATTTTCCCAGTTTTACAGTCTCAACTCTGAACCTTAAAGGAGATGAATCCTGAGCCGCTTCCTGTCTGCATGGCTGCCTTCCATGTCCTTCTGGTTTTCCTCTTCAAGATTTCCTGGGGTGGCAGAAGGTGAGGTCCTCAGTGCCCATGTCAACGGTCAGGAGCCTATGAAAGGCTGAAGTGGTGGGTTTCAGAGACATGGCTGACGGTGGGCGCCTCCTCAGTGAACCCTCCACGGAGGGGCTCCGTGACCCTGAATTAGACGCAGCCCCGGTTGGGGCCAGGTCTCAGGAAGCTGGTCTCCAACACCAAGCATTTTGATCACACCAAGGCTATTTTTATTTCCTGAGAGAAAAATCTTATTTTTATTTTATTTTTTCTTGGAAAGTTCCCGTTGTTTAGAAAGGGGGAAAAAACCCAACTTTTTGTATTGGGCTAAACCCAATTCCTGCCCATTTCTTTGACACCTGTGCTCCAGAACTAACCACGATTATTGCATCCCTTTAAAAATAAGTTCCAGCACTACGCTGACCGCTATCTGAGGCATGTTCTTACCTTCGGAAATGGTTCCCTTTTCTGGACTCTTCCACCGATGTAGGAACGGTGTGATCCACACCGTCTTCGCGGGCCTCCCCGGAATACCGACGTGGAGGAGGTGACCGCGGCAGGAGCCTGGGAGGCCTCCCTCAGGACAGCAGGTCACCCGTCTGCGAAGGCCGGCTTTAGATCGGCCACTCCAGATGCCTCAACACCTGCTTGGGAATAGATTTTAGCTCAGACAGAAGGAAGTCTTCTACGTTAACATTTAAGCAGTTGAATTTCAGAGCTGGACGAATCTTAGGCTCATTAATCATTTCAACCTTCAGGATATCTGTACAACAGAAAAACCTGTAATTGAGGGCGCCTGGGTGGCTCAGATGGTTAAGCGTCTGCCTTCGGCTCAGGTCATGATCCCAGAGTCCTGGGATCGAGTCCCGCATCAGGCTCCCTGCTCCTTGGGAGCCTGCTTCTCCCTCTGCCTCTCTCTCTCTCTCTCTGTCTTTCATGAATAAATAAAGAAAGAAAGAAAGAAAGAAAAACCTGTAATTGAAACCTTCTTTAAAAATTGTTTTAAACATTTGAGATAATTGGAGATACACATGCACTTCTAAGAGAAAACAGCTACGCCATATATGCTGCATCCAGTCCTCCAGACGTTACCGTAGTCAACATCACAACCGGGGCCTGACACGGATTCAGTCAAGACACCGGACAGTCTGCCCCACAGGACCCTTCGGTGTTGTCCTTTTGAGCATAATCTGTTAGTGGCCCCAAACAACCGCTAATCTGCTCTCCATTTATATAATTTTCAGATAGATGGATCAAAGTGTGCGACCTTTTCTCGCTCGGCATGCTCCATGAGGCCCACAAGCTGCTGCATCCCTTGTTCCGCGGAGTGTCTTGCACGGGCGGGCGCAGCCTGCTTACCCATTCCGATACTGCAGGACGTCTGGGGGTGTCTAGTTTAGGGTTATGAATAAGAGAGCTGCAGCACACAGAGTATACAGTGACCGGGACGGGGCTGCTTTCATCTTTTTATTATGGAAATAAAAAAGTTGGTACGAGAGCAGATGCTGCAGACGCCCCAGTGGTAATAAACAACAGGAGCCCAGGGCAGGCAGAGGGGACCCGGGGGAGGCCATGACCTGGAGGTCAGGCGCTAAGTGGGGAGGACAGGCCATGCCCAGGGCCCCCATGGCTCAGGAGGAGGTTGCTGGTGACCCCGACAAGCCTTTGGGTAAAGTGATGGCTGGAAGGCCGCCTAGAGCCGGTTCAGGAGAAGCATGACGGAAATGTGAAACAGGACAGCCACCTGGAACAAAGTTCAATGGAGTGACCCCATGAGCCAGCGACTCCACTCCTAGGTGTGTATGCAAGAGAACCGAAAACACGTCCACACAGAACTTGTAACAAATGTTCACGGAAGCATTTTTCGTGATAGCCAGAAAGTGGGAACTGCCCAAGTGCCCATGAGTGGAGGAATGGATGAACAAAACAGGGTCCATCCAGACAACGGAATGTTAGTCTCAAAAAGGAGCAAAACTCTGATATAGGCTACAACATGAATGTACCTCAAAAAAATGACGCTGAGTGAGAGAAGCCAGACACAAAGTGCACAGGCTGTGTGGTTCCATTTATATGCAACGTCCAGAAGAGGCAAATCTGTAGAGACGGGGATCAGTGGTTGGCAGGGGCTGGGACGGGGTGATGGGGCACGGCAGCAACGGCCATAAGCACCCTAGAGTTATCGGGGTTGGCTGTATAATACTGTGAAGAGGACAAAAACAGTGATCGGCACACTTTAAAAGTGAATTCGCCGCTACATGAATTACATCTCAATTTCTAAAAAGTACACAGCAAAAGTACTGGACACACTGAGAATTCTTTGAGGGAGTTTTGCTGCAAAGGGGAGTAAAGAAATGGGGGATGTGACCTTGGGGAGGGGTTAAGATGGGAAGAATCACAGTATGTTGATGGGCTGACCCTAGCGAGGGGAAATGAGGATGGGGTGGGAGAGGGGACAGGCAAGGTCCCGTCTGTGGGAGCAGGGGCGGTCTCAGGGAGGAGGCAGATCTGTGGGTGCAGACGCTGGGGGGGGTCCCTTCCAGCTGCTTCCATTTGATCTGGAAGCAGGTAGCCAGGTCCTGGACTGGGAGGCAGGACAGGGCAGAGTGGGGCTGAGGACAGAGGAGGAGTGAGGGAGTGGACCCACCTGAGGCTTGTGTTCAGGATGGAAAGACTGGGCACCTCGGCCGGGCTCCTCCAGCCCAGGTGAAGGGAACGGGACTGGAGGTGTGAGTGGTGAGGGGTGTCAGGTCGAAGGTTTGAGCTTCAAGGATGGGTAGGGTGTGGGGGGCTGCAGCTGTCGACACTGAGGAGCCCGAGGTGGGACCTAGGTGGGCTGGTGGGAGAGGCACTGAGGCGGTGGCCCCAGGGGCTGTGAAGGGCAGAGCAGAGCTGCAGGAATGACTCCGAGCAAACGCTGCAGGCAGGACGGGGAGTGGGAGGGCTGTCCGCATGGCGGATTCAGGAAGGACAGGGTCCCGCCGTGGCTACCCACCCACCTCCAGGCCAGTAGACCAGGAAACCCAGACCCCACCGGTGAGGAAGCAGGTCCTCAGGGGCAGAGGCTCACGGACATTTACTGAGGAAGCTGCCGGTGCCCTCCCAGGCGTGCCACAGGCGTGGGTCCTCCCAGGTCCACCAGGCCAGGACTCAGCACTCCTGTTCCTCAGGTAAGGAAGCCTGCAGGGTCAGAGAGCTGGCCCAGGTCACACAGGGAGGAGACAGAGGCCCTAAGTGAGCAGGGTGGCTCCCAGGTCCCAGGGCCCACAGGCCCAACCGGGGAAGGAGGATGGCCGACATGGAAGGCAAGCCAAGTCGCGAGTCACAGCTGAGCTCGGGCTCTGAGAGCCGTCGAGGAACAAGCCTCCCCTGGGTGTTCTCTCTGTAAATAGAGGAGCAGAGCCTGTCTGCAGGAGCATTTCCGGGGCTGCGTGCTGTGATGGTTCATTTTATGGTGCCCACATAGTTGGTCAAATAGTCACAGGTTGCTGGGAAAGTATTATTTATTTATTTATGGGGGGAAGGGAGGAACAGAGGGGCAGAGGGAGAGGAAGGGGGACTCCTGCCCAGCACGGACCCCAAGGTGGGGCTCCATCCCGCGACCCTGATCACCACCTGAGCGGAAACCAAGAGTTGGAGGCTTGACCAACTGAGCCACCCAGGCGCCGGGGACGTACTTTTTATGACATCGACACTGGCAGCAGTAGGCTCGTCTGAAGCGGATGACCCTTCCTAACACGGGAAGGGGACTGGAGGTGTGGGTGGTGAGGGGGCGTGGAAGGCCTGCCAGTCCAAGGGCAGGGGAATGTGCCCCCAGACGCAAGCGGCCGCGGGAGCTCCTCCCCGGGGCTCGTCCCGTCGGACCACCCCGCAGATTCCGGATTTGCCCGCCCCCACGACTGCTCACAACCAGTCTCCCCCTCTCTGTGCACCCGTTGGCGCTGTTTCTCCGGAGAACCTTGACTGGCCCGAGTGCTAAGGGCGTGACAGCAGGTAAGACACACACGGGGTGTCAGCAGGGACGAGGGCTGAGGGGGCAGGGGCCCCCGCAGCGACTCCGCACTTCCCGGAGGGGCTCCGGGCACCGGGGGGGGGGTGGGCAGACGCCACCCGGGGCTCCAGGGGCTTCTGCTTTCTCGGCGGAGGAGGTCCTCGGGGTCGCCGAGGTGTGCAGGGCACAGGGCGGGGCCTGCTTGCCCCAGGGGCGGGCCGGGGGCCGGGGGCCGGGTTAGTCCCGCGCGCCGAGCCCCCACCGGCGGCCCACAGCGGGACGGCCGACAGGCACGAGACGGACGGTCCCCACGAGTGTCACCAGCACCTCCCCACGTCCCGCGGGTGGGGCCCGGGACCCCCCCCCCCCACCGCTGGGCCTCTGCTAGCCCCGCGGAGGTGGAGCGCGGGCCCGCCGGCCGCTGGGTGCGGACCCCAGGACGCGCTCCGCGGTCCCAGCAGAGCCGGGCTGGCGGGGCCGGGGCGCCGGCGGGGGCCCTCGGGGCCGGCCAGGCCGCCAGCTCGCCACTGCCCTGCCCGGCTCCGCCCTACCCCCTGGTGTCCCCGGGGGGGGCCCCAAGCCCGCCCCACCTCGGCCCGCGCCCCGGCGGTCGCTCACCTGGGCCAGCGGGGCCCGCCCGGAACCCTGGCCCGGCCGCCGCAGCGGCGGGCCCGGACGGCTTTCCCCGCAGCACCGAGAGCCACACGGCCCGGGGCGATGCGAGCCGGGAAACGCGAGCTCCGGGAGCTCCCGGCGGAAGTCGGGATGGGCGCGGCAGAAGCGCGGGGAGGGGCGGGGCCGGATGTGGAGGGGCGGCCCCCGTGGGGGGCGGGGCCGTGTGGACGGAGCGGGGGCCGACTCGGGGAGGGGCGGGGCCGCCCGGCCGCCAGGGGGCGCCGTGGGCAGCAGGGGGCGTGGCGCACCTGCGGCTCGCGGACTCCGCGCGCTCCGAGGGCCAAGCGCCCCTTCGGCCTGGACCCCGGTGCCGGCCTCTAAGGGGGGCCCCCCATCCCCACGCCGGCCTCCGGACGCTGAAGCTCCTGCTCCGCGGCCCTCGCCCCCAGTCGTCCCGCCGGATCCCTCACGGGACCCCCGCCGCCGCCGGCCTCGCCCGCCGCGCTCCGGCCCGGAAGCCAGACTCGCGCCGCAGTCTGGCGGGTGTGCACGCCGCCATGCCCTCTCGGGGAGACCTGGTGCGCGACTGGCACCGGGGCGTGCAGGCTGTGGCGCGCGGGGACTGGGGCTGCGCCCTCCGCCTCTTCTCGGGCGACCCCGAGCCGCCCGCCAGGATGTGCTTCAACGTGGGCTGCGTGCACCTGCTGGCCGGGGACCCGGAGGCCGCGCTGCGGGTGAGCCAGGGGCCCGACAGCCCGGCGCCCAGGGTTGGTCGCAGAGACCCCACCCCTTGGGAAGGCTGTTCTCTGAGCCTGGGGCATCTTACCGTGCGATAAAGACCCAGCTGCAGGGGTGAGCCGGGGTCCCCGTCCTTCTTCCTGAGGGTCATCTGGAGATGTCCCCCCAGTGTTCTGCCTCAGTGAACACCGAAGGCAGGTGGGAGCTGTGTGGTCGGGGGACGCCACCCTGAACTCAGCGCGCATGATGGGGGGGCGGCCTCCCTCGCCCTCTCCTCGAGGTGATGACCATGTGCCAGACTCTGTGGTCACAGGGAAGGACTGGGGTGCTGCTGGCTCAAGTGCTCATCGTGCTAATACCTAGAAATAGGCTGGGCGCTGGGTCCTGCTTGCAAGGGGCTTGCCTGCCCCCCAAGGCGTAGAGTTCAGAGAGGGGACTTCACCAACCAGCTGTGGCGATGGGAAGGAGATGAGGTCTGTCTTGTTGGCACCAGACCCCAGATCTAAGTACTCATCTTTTCCCCAAAACAGAACCAAGAGCTCAAGACTGCACACCGGCTATAGCGCACTCAGCCCCTCTGCTGACAGGACCACTCTCTGCCCTTTAAACACTTTGTGTCCTTTAAAGTGATGCATGTTCCCCAGGTGCATACAAAATCCAGCAGCACCCTACTCATTTCTCCGGTCCCCAAATCTCTCCAACAGAAAGAACCAGGATCCGGCAGTTTTTGAGGCAATCAGTGGCAGCTACCTGGAAAATGACACAAGTGAAAAGAGAATTAGATGTAGGAGAGCATCAATGTCGTTATCTTGTAAAACTTGTAAAACCACGGGACTTGGGGGGGAGAGTGGGCAAAGGGTACAAGGGATCTCCTCTGTCATTTCTTGCATCTGCATATGAATCTACAATTCTTAGTAACAATTTCAGTTTTAAAGTGTTATCCAAGAAAGGGAATATAATCACCAGACACTAGGTAGCTCAGTCAATAGTAGATATAAGGCCAATCCATTTATCACTTATTCATAAACTGTGATTTAACTAGAGAAGGGACAGAGGTGGTGAGCAGAAGAATATGGTATTAAATTCTTTACCCTAAGAGAAGAGGGGGGACTGTCCAAAGTCAATAAAATTAAGTAATAATGGCATGGGCACATTAGTTGGAAATATGGAGATTTTTTAAAGCAGATGGAATGGCTACAATTATTGAAACTGTCTCTGAGGAGCAGGGCAGGGTGAGGAGGGGCGTAGGTAGGAAAGCAGTCTGTTGATAGGAACCCTACGTGACCTTGACTTGGCTGCTCTGTGTGGCCGGGTAGCAGACGAATGGATTTCTCTGGCACTGAGGGCCCCCACATCAATGCCTCCGTGTGTACCTTCAACCTTAGGTCGATCCCAGTTCTGCAATAAGCCCCCCAATTTGGCCAGATTTGTAAGACCATGATGCCCCTCCTATTACCCATGTTTAACTGATGGTTACTGTCCTCATTAGGAATAGTCGACCTCGTCTGAATGAAGTTTAGGGAAGAGCTGTACCTTACACACATACTAAGACTTTTGTGTTCTTGTTCTTTCTAATACTTTTTTAAAGATTTTATTTATTTATTTGAGAGAGAGAGAGAGAGCACGAGCAGGGGGGATGAGACAGAGGGAGAGGGAGAAGCAGACTCCCCGCTGAGCAGGGAGCCCGATGCGGGACTCGGTCCCAGGACGCCGGGATCATGACCTGAGCTCAAGGCAGATGCTTAACTGACTGAGCCACCCAGGCGCCCGTCTTTCTGATTCTAATAGATAAGAAGTGTCATTTTGTATGAACTATCAGAAATAGGATTTTAAAAAGACAAAAATCTCGTATAACTCCATGCCCCAGAGGTAACTATTATTAACGTGCTGGAGTGTTCCCTTCTGTTGTTTCCCCTGTCCTCATGGCAGACAGATTGGTTTATGACAACACCTCGCTGTGCTCTTTGCACTTCGGGAGCTCAGGCTGATTCTGGTCGTGGCACCAAGGAAAACTGAATGGTGATGCAGGTACCCAGGCGTGAGCTCTGGAGGCCCCTGGACTGGTGCGGGAAACTTCTATCTGCCGGTGGCTGTGCTGGGGTCCAATGGAATTCCTTGGCCCCCTGCCACTGGTCATCTGCCTGGACTGTGTCTGTGACACAGGGGTGATAGAATTGCAGACCTTGGCGATCCATGGGCATTTTTGTCCCCAGGCATTTGACCAAGCAGTGACCAAGGACACCTGCATGGCTGTTGGCTTCTTCCAGCGAGGAGTGGCCAACTTCCAGCTGGAGAGGTGAGCACAGGGATGCCTTGTTTCTTCTCTGACAGCTTTTTCTCTGCAAAGTCCATTCTTATGCTCCCCGCTCCCCCTCTCTCCCTATGGGTCACCTCCTCTTGCCAACCCCTCCTCTACAGCCCCAGGGAGGCCTGGAGAGGATACTGTGCTCATGCTGGAGCGGGACACAGAAGTGGTTGGGGTCCTCAATGCTCACCTGGGCTCTTTGCACTGTGGTCCTTCCCAGAGAAGGAAACATTCTGCAGGACAAGCTCATCTTCCCCCTGCCCCACCTAGCCCCCAGGACAAGCCCAGCAGATGGCCCCATGCCAAGCAGGCAGACTCTGGGGGCAACCTCCTCCTCACATGGGTCCAGAAGCCTGCCTGGGGGAGATGGGGATTCCAGTGGAGGCTGAGGAGCTTCCAGCAGGTCTCTGCAGAGGGAGGCCCACAGGCGATGGGGGTCCTGAGAAGCAGGAGGGAAATGCTCAGGGCACTCTACACAGCCAGGGGTGGAAGAGGGCCTGGGGTGCAGACAGGGGCCCCAGTCAGGGGAGTGAGATTTCCAGAAGGCAGAGCTGGATCAGAGCTGACATCACCTCACACCCCAGGCATGGTACCCCCTCTACCTCCCACAGCCACGTCTGTATGTCAATCCCTTGACCCATTGGTTGGGACTTGAGTGCCTACCATGTGCTAGGACCTGGGTGGCCACCACTGCTCCCTAGCAGGAGTCCCTGGAGATGGGGGCAGGGGAGGCTGGGGCAGGGCTTGGAGCCTTTCCCTAAAGCCACTGAGAACACCCCCCTAATCCCCCACTGCCCACAGGTTCCAGGAGGCCCTGTCCGACTTCTGGCTGGCCCTGGCACAGCTAAGGGATAACGCCACCATTGACTATACGCAGCTGGGCCTGCGGTTCAAGCTGAAGGCCTGGGAGGTGAGCTTGCACCAGACTTGTACGGGGAGCTGGCCTCCAAGAGGTGGGGCCAGCTGGGGGCCCTGGAGGTGCTGTCTGTGGGTGGATGGCCCGGGAGCCCCTTCAGGCCCCGTCCTCTGGGACCCACTGTCTTGTTACTGCCACAGGTGGGGTCATGTTGACTGATCTGCTCCCTCACGCCTGAGACGCCCTGCTACCCCTCCTGGCCACACTTTCACCCCAAGGAAGCTTAGGGGCAGAAGAGGTGGAAGGCCACCAGGAGAAGGGCAGGGGAGGGTCAGAGTCAGCAGAGAGAGGCAGGTGGGGTCAGAAGGAATACAGCTTGGCTGTGAGCCCCCCCCCCCAGCCTCTCCTTGTGGCTGACACCAAGGGAGGGGAATCGAGAGGACACCCCCAGCACTCCCGGAAACATGCCGCCTGGAGCCTTCTCCAAGCAGCCTGTGTTGCAGTCAACAAATCAGGGGAAAGTCCCACCGGGTGGGCTCCACGGCCCGCCTGGGTCCCCTGGCCCAGGGCACCCAACAGTGCAGGGCAGGGCATGGGGCGTTGGCCTGGCAGTGACCCCTACCCAGCCGTGTGACAGCATCTCCAGAGGGTGGCCAGCTGGCTCTGGGAGTGTGGGGTCACCTGGCAGGCCATGGGGACGGAGGGCCGCGGGAAGAACGGGTTGGTTTCTCTTGACATAGGGCCAAGCTGGGCAAGCAGTTGCTGCCTTTGCAGCAGCCGAGGGGTCAGCGGGCAGTGTCGGCTCCCAGGAGCACCGGGCAACTTCGCTTCTGCCCTCAGCACGTCCCTCTGGCGACAGCCTTAACCCGACCCAACCTGTCTGTCCAAACGTCTTTTCACACGGGGTTGGGCGTGAGGAAGGGCACAGGACAGAGGAAGGGGTTCCTTGGACAGCACCCCAGAGCAGGGCACTGAGCAGGGCAGCACACAGTCGAAGGGGCTGCAAAAGGGGTCAGGCCAGATGCAGAATGGGGGTGAGGCGGGCGGAGAGGATGCTCCCAGAGCTCGGAAATCTGCCCCTGATGTTCGGAGCAGAGAAGCGCCAGAGCGATGAACCGGTGCAGCTGCGGGGTCTGGAGAGTGAGGCCTGCCCGGCAGAGCCACTGAGCCAGGCAGGCTCCGCTTCAGGCTGGGCACCCAGAAGAGCCCTCGGGGGCTGTGCCTGAGGCGCGACGTGTTCGGGGTCGGGGCTGGGGGCGGGGCCAGGAGAGGCGCCAGGGGCGGGGCCAGGAGGGGGGTAAGAGAAGGGACTGGAGGTGGGGCCAGGAGAGGGGACTGGCGGTGGGACCAGGAGAAGGGTTGGAGGCGGGGCCGGAGACGGGCCGGGGGCGGGACTAGAGGCGGGGCCAGGAGAGTGGTCCAGGAAGGTACCGGAGGTGGTGCCAGGGGCGGGGCTGGGGGCGGGGCCAGGAGAGGGACCTGGTGCGGGCCTGGGGTGGAATCCGGATCAGAGGCAGGGGAGGCGTGGGGAGCAAAGGGGGAGGTTGAGGCCTGAAGGGCTGCTCTGGGGATGGGACCAGGGGTGAGGCCAGAGGAGGGGAGATAAGTGAGGTAGGAGGCTGTCATCTCTCACCTCGCTCCCAGGTGCTCTTCAACGTGGGGGCAGCACAGTGCCGGCTAGGACTCTGGGCTGAGGCCACCCGCAGCCTAGAGGAGGCCCTGTCGAAGGGGCCGGAAGGGGCCGGCGACCTGCACGCCGCCCTGGACCAACTGCAGGTGAGGGGTGGGCAGGTGGAGAGCAGGCCGGCCCCACCCCCGGGTGCTGTTGGGCCCACAGCCCACAGTCCAGGCCCCCCAAGACCAACTCTGTGAGATGAAGAAATTTCTAGAGGGAGGTGGCCGGTGTGCCCTGGTGTCGGGCTGGGAAAGGACTTCCCAGGGCCTGTGAGAAGTGGGCGGAGGGTCCCTGAGGCCACAGCCCTGGTTAGATGCTCAGGTCTGCATTGGCCGGACCCCCTCCAGAAACAGGCCCACCTGCAGCCTCGGCAGGTCCCCAGGGGTGAGGTGTTCCGGCCCCACAGGCGGCACCTGGAGCATCTGGAACCAGTGGATTTCCTAGGCAAGGCCAAGGTAAGGGGGCAGCGGCTCACTTCCTGCGGCCCCCGGGCTCGGGGGCCTTCAGCAGCCGCAGGTGCTGAGCTCACAGGGGCCCCTGTCGTTAGAAAGGCTTTGGTAGGTGGGTGGAGAGTGGGCACGAGGCCACCCCCAAACTGCAGAGTGCCTGAGCTTCCTGGGTCAGGGGCAGTGTCTCCAAGTGGAGTTCACAGATTCTGGGCTCTTGGAACCAGGAGGCAGAACCCACCAGAAGCTGGCTGAGGAGGAGGGGTCTCATGACTTTTTGGCAGGGATCCCCAAGGCAGTGCTGTCCCCGCCCGCCTCTACCTCAGCCATGCTCTTCTGGCCTCAGCACCTCCCTGTATTTTTCTCTCTCCTTATCTCCCTGCATCTCTGCCCCAGAGAGGGAGATCCCAAGGAGGCCCCGGGGTAGGCTGGCCTGGGCCCTGCAGCATCACCAAAGTCCCAGAACATTGGGGAGCGGGGGTGGAGTGCAGAGAAGTAACTCCTCTGTGCACAAAGGAAAATTTGCTTGGGTTTCAAGCTGGTGGCCCTTGGCTTAACCCCAGCACCCACCAAGGTCACTGAGGGCCGGCACGCTGTGTGTGACCAGGTACAGGGCTGGTGAGGTCACATGCCCCAAACACCTCATCTTTGCAAACGTCTGCTGGCAGGGGCCAGGCGGCTCTGAGCTGCATTAAACTGAATTTAGAGTTTGTTTATCACAGTATAAGACTTCTAAGAAATAAAAATATTTCAAAAGTTGTATTAAAAATAATTTAGAACTGTCAACACAGATGTTTTCCTTTATCAGACATATTTTTCCTACCTTCTAGCCCCCACCATGGCGCTTTTGCAGCCTTGGGTCAGGCGTGGGCAGCCCCCACATGGCAGATGGGACACTCAGGCGTGCGGGGTGGGCAGCAGGGGCTGGGAGCGGACATCACAGGATCCCTGACTCTGCTGTCTCCTGCTGTCCCTCACCAGGTGGTAGCCTCTGCCATCCCCGAAGACCAGCACGAGGGCACCCAGCCTCAGCAGCCCCAGGTGTGTGGGTAGCCTTCCAGCCAGCCCAGACTTCTGTGATTTTGCAGGCCTGAGCATTTCAGACCTTTTTACTGTGAAGGGAGGAAAGTGCTCTGAACCCTCCCTCGGGGCTCCCCAACCTTGCTCTGATCTGAACTTGGGAGTGGCAGGCCTATTCTGTGTGAGAGTCTTGCCTGGGGTAGCAGGGGGCGGGGACAATGCTGGGCCTCCCTGCCCTGACACTCACCCACAGGGATCTGCCTCCTGACAGAAGATGTCATTCTGTACCCATAGGTTCGGGATGCCGATGGTGAAGGCAGACCTGGAGCTGCCCCACGGTAGGAAGGAGTGGGTCTCCCCTCTGCATGCTGGTTTCTCCTCTTGGGGCAGAGGCCTTGGTGTGAGGCCTGCATCGCAGCCCCTGAGGCCAGGGAAGAGGTGTCTAGCCTCTCTCAGCCCTGCCCGTGCCCCCTTTGTCCGGATGCCCAGGGCTTACACTGTCCTGAGCCCATCCTGCTCGTGAGGAAGAGCCCTGTACCCCATTCTCATAGAAGCAGCATCCAAGCCTCAGTGGGCACCAGAGGGGAGTTGAGACTTCAGGTCACCATGACTCCCAAGTAGCACCGAGGCTCGGAGCCAAGGTGCCCAAGGAGGGTGCTGGCTGGGTTGTGGGCTGACGTGATTACTCCTCTGGCATTGCCAGACTGGACCCTCACTGGTGGGGCTGTCCCAACTCGAGAGAGGGGATGCTGCTCAAGGTTGCACAGGTTGTAGGGACATAGAGCAGTTCCCCGCCCAGGGCCTGCTCTGCGCTGCCCCTCTTCTCCACACTTGGTGTTCTCTCAGGCTGTGTTGGGAGGGGAACAAGTTGGGCAAGTCCTGGGAATGAGGGCTCCCCCCCGCCCCCCAGGGCTGGAGACTCAGGCCCCTGCAGCACTGCCACCCCCTGTGGTCCCAGGATGCCCCTTGAGGCAGAGACAGAGGTTGGCTCTGGACAGGTGGCGCAGGTCATCTATGATGAGCGGGTGAGTGAGCCCGGGCTGGGGTTGGGGGGACAGGGGCCACAGTGCTGGGAGGATACCCCCCACCAGGCTGAGCATGGGGACCAGCAGCCACAGCCAGGCACTGTGAGGGTCTCAGGGCAGGGCAGGTGGCTTCCTCTGTCAGGGCAGAGACAGAGCTGGAGCCAGCCACAGTGGCTGGACGCCAGGGTTGGGGAGCTTGCTGATGCTCACTGGTGCACAGACAGGAGTCCAGTGGTCCTCCCCACGCCCCTGGACTGCAGCCTGGGCTTCTGTACCATTCAGCCACCTAGCCTGCCTTCCTGGATACAGGCTTCTCCCAGGCAGAGGCCCCCAGGAGGGTGTGGCTGGCCACCACCCAGGACCAGCGCCCGGAGAGGGGTCGCCCATGCACAGAGAAGGTGGTTGAACTTAACATGCAGTTTATCCAAGGACTCGATAAGAAAACACAGTCCCTCCCCTTTCATAGATGTTCCATTAACTCAAGGTAAACAAACCTGTGCCCTGAAAAGCAATTGTTCTCTGTCATGACTGAGCTTTATTAAATCCCCACAGGTTAAGGATGCCTTTACTAGGTTCGTACATTGAGGGTTTAGGTCCTTGACCCTCCTGACATAATAGCAAACAACTTCTGAAGGGCTTTAACCAGCTAGAAAATCTGATACGGTCCAAACACTTCATTTATAGCCAAACTTCCCAACCACCACCCCCGCCCCTGCCCCTTGAAGCCAGAATCTGAGTCAGGATCGTCTGGATCCCGGGGCCCCTCTGGGAGGTTCCGCTGCCCCTCTCACACCTCCTACATGGGGTGAAGTCCAGCTGGCCCCTGGCCTGGGTCCTCAGCCTCCAGGGTCACCGGGGACCCCCAGCTGGAGCTCCCGTCTCATAGTGCTTGGTGGTGGCAGTCGGGGGCATGACAGATTCTTCCCCACCGATGTAAGGCAGGCTGAGTATGGTCTCCAGGCCCATAGGGACCTGGTTCATGCCCTGAATACACCCCACACGGGTTGTATTTATGGCTTCCTGCTGATCAGCTGGCTCCCTGGCCATAAACCTCACCGCTGGGTCTGCTGCAACAAGCCCCAGGCCAGGGAAAGCTGCCCCATCCTCAGGGCCCCCCTCCCTGGCCCTTGCTCCCAGCCTGTGGCTTTTCCTGCAGAGGCCCCGTGTGGAGCAAGTTGGCAAACAGGTTCCTCCAGGTAAGGACATACTGAGCTACAGGTGGTGGGCAGAGGCTCTCGGTGGTGGGAGTCCTGGGCAGGCGTCTGGGGGTGCTGGGAGCGGCCTCTTTGCCCCCGAGGGAGGCGGCTGGCTACCTTGGGCCTCCCAGCGGGCATGTGGTGCCAACGGCTACTCTACCCCAAAATGTCCCAGTTTGGGGCTGGTGGCCACCTGAGTCTCTGCTCTGTTCTGTCACCCTCCACAGGGCCGCTCGTGGCAGGGGGGCCGGACCCCAGCCCTTTGGAGGATCCCTTGGGTGCTGGGGTAAGAGGCACTGGCCTGCATGTCACCCCCACTCTTCAGGGATTTGGGGCCCTCCTGGGGGCCCCAGCTGATAGAGACTTCCAAGCCTGGAGCCCCAGCCCCTCCCGCCCTCTTTGCTCGAAGGCCACCCCAGCCGGGCCCTGGGCATACAGATGTGGGGCTTCATGACTGACCACTGCCTTTCTGCCCTGACCCAGGGAGTGGCTGTGGGGGACCCTGCGTCCTCGGTGACCGTCACAGTGCAGTGTGCCTTCACCCTGGCCCTGAAGGTCCCGAGAGGAGCTGGCCTCTCCAGCCTGCGGAGCCTGCTGAGCCAAGCACTGCCTCGCCAGGCCCAGTGTGGGCAGCTCAGGTGAGTGGGTGGGAGGTGGGGCAGGACTGCAGAGGGCAGAGGGCAGTGCCCCGCCAGAAGCACCCCCTGCCCCCTCGACACCACTCTGAGGAGTCTCTTTGCAGTTACCGAGACCCCAGCAACAAGGGGCGCTGGGTCCCCCTCCCCGGGGAGGAGGCACTGCAGAGGGCCTGGCGGGACGCGGCAGCCAGCCCGGGGGTCCTGCAGCTCCAGTGCCGGGTAAGCCTCAGGATTGCATGGGTGTGGGTCTCAGTGTGGGGCACGGGGGACCCTGGGGCCCTTCTCCAGCCCTGCAGCCCTGTAGCCCCCCTTCCCGCCATAGGGAGCAGGTGGCCGACCTGCCCTCTGCCAGGTGGTGGCCCAGCACAGCTACTCTGCCCGGGGGCCTGAGGACCTGGCCTTGCAGCAGGGGGATGTCGTGGACGTCCTGTGTGAAGGTCAGTGGGCCTCTGGGGCACAAGGGGCTTCTGTGAGCAGACCTTGCTTGGTGTGCTCTGAGGAACCCTGACTCCCCTTGCATGCAGTGGACCAGGCATGGCTGGAGGGTCACTGTGATGGCCGCATCGGCATTTTCCCTAAGTGCTTTGTGGTCCCAGCTGGACAGTATGTGTGAGGAGCCTGAGACCCCCACCCGGTGCCCCGCCCAGCCCAAACCCAGTGAAGAAATCAGCCCTAAGACGTCCCGTGGCAAGGAGGGTGTTAATAAAGCAGTCTTCCCCCCACGAAGGTGTGGTCTGTATTCTGGGCTTGTACACTTGGAGGGCCTGGCGGAGGCTTCGAGGGTGGGGGTGGGGCTGCCACTCCAGGGGAAGCCCGGAGTCCGGATCCTGGATCCCGACGCCCGGGGACCAGCTGGGCCTCTGCCCAGCCTTCTCCTAGAGACCCCCAGGGCCCCACTGCCAGCGTCTCCCAGGGAGCCACAGCCCCTCTTGCTTGGGCAGTCACTCCCACTTCCAGGCTGGACCGGGCCCCACGTCCCACAGCACCTCGGTCACACAGCCCTGGAGTGGTGCAGGGAGTGAGTCACCCGCCCCCCTGGGAAGCGTGGTGGAGAAGGGGACCCGGAGGGCCTGGGGTGAGGAGAGCCACCCCGGGGGCCGAGTGGGGCCATCTGCCCACGGGGCCGGAGCCCTCAGGACAGGGAGCCCCGACAGGGCTCAGGAGCTCAGGAAGGCTCTGGCCGGCACAGCCGTCCAGCCTGGGGCAGCCCAGCTTAGCCCCGGGGCCGCAGGAGGTGGACTGCCACAGCCCCAAGAGTAGCCAGGAGAGTCAGCCCCGCAAAGACGACCCCAGCCGCCCAGATGCCGTAGCTCTGCGCCCGCCACCGGGCAGGCACCTCGGCCGGGATCACGCCGGTCAGGTTCAGCATGTAGCCCAGCGTCCAGCCAATGTCAGTGCCACCGGCCTGTGGGACACGTGGCCTGGTCAGGGCTATGGGCAGCTGCCGCGGGGCCACTGACCCCCCATTGCCCCAGGCCAGATGGCCAGGCCCTGGGAGGTGGTCACCTGCTTGTGGAACTCGATGTCGGGCCAGGTCTCCTCCCTGAACCCGTAGCCCTCGCGCAGCAGTGTGAGTATATACAGGCCTGAGGCACAGTAGTCCTGCAGCCAGCGGTCCTGCCCTGGTGAGCTCGCCTCCACCTGGGGGCCCGGGAGGTGAGGAGCCAGGTGACGCCCCCTCTCCTGGCCCCCCCGGAGGCTGCTCCCACCCACGGATGCGGCCCTGGGTCTCCTGCCTGGAGCGGGATGGCCAAGGGGCTGTCTTCCCTTCCCTGGGCAGCCCCCCAGCCCTGCTGGCCACACGGCCCAGGATGCGGGCCCCCCAAGTGCCTGCTTGCTGCAGCCCAGAGAGCTGGGGAAGCTCTGGTGGGGAAAGGTGGCCCCAGGATCCACGCACCTGCTTCCAGGGTCTCTGGCAGAACTCCCAGACAGTGGCGTTGACGGTGGCTAGCGGCTGCTTGGAGGTGAGGTTCAGGAAGTAGAAGGTGTAGTAGAAGTTGGAGAAGGCCTGGGGGAGGGGGAAGTAAGATGGGCGTGCCTGCACTGGGGCGATGCCCAGGTGGGCCCGGGTCAGAGTAGCTCCAGCACGGACCAGGCAAAGGCCTCCCCCCAACACACACACACACGGGGACCCAGAGTCCCCAAGACACCACGTGTCCAGGGCTCATCCTGGGCCCACCTGGCATCGGGCCCTTGGGGCTCCAGAAGGAGGCTGGGCCCCCGGGGAGGGCAGTGTAGAGTGCTCACATAGAACCGGCCCCGCACGGGGGGCTGGTAGACCCCATCGAAGGCACAGTGTCTTCGGCCCTCACAGCTGGAGAAGTTGAAGAGGCCCCGGATGGCAGAGACGCAGGCCCCAGGGTTCCCTGTTCCTTCTACCGTGAGATTCCAGGCCAGGTCTGGAGGGGGTGTGGTGTGGACACAGGGTGACTCATACAGGGTGGCCGGGGACAGCGTGGTCCAGTAGCCGCTGTGGTAGCATGGATGGCGGACCAGGGGGCCGGGGCTGCTCTGCAAGAGGACAGGGAGGTGGCCTTGAGTCCAGCACAGGGCCACAGGCCATCCCATTGCACCTCGGCCTCCTCTGCGGGCAAGCCAACCTCCACCAGCCGAGCCAGGAGTCTGGTCAGCATCTGGTCACGCCCGAAACAGAGGTAGCTGTGGGTGTAGACCCTGTGCTCAGAGCCGTAGAGGCGGAAGGTGGCCTGAGTGCTCTTGTCCAGTATGGGGCCTCCAGGCACAAAGGTGATCTGGGTGGAGGCTCCACCCATGTCCAGGGCACCCACCAGGGTCCCCTCCAGAGGCCGGATCCATTCTCCAGAGAAGGAGTACTGAGGACAGACAGGCAGCACTGAGTCCTGGAACCAGCCACATGGACCCACAGCCCCTGGTCATCCAACCCCCACCCTGGGGCTGCCCGTGGCACCTTGATCAGCATGCCCAGGACATAGTTGATGGTAATCCAACCCAAGGCACCTTCATCCTGCCCAGCCAGGAGCTCAGCACCCCAAAAGTCCAGGGGAGCCTGGCCCAGGACCCGGCTGACTGCCGCAAAGATGTCTCCTGCCTGAGAGCTGTTCTTCTGGCTGGGCAGAAAGGACCAGCAGCCAAAGCTGGTAGGAAACCCACAGCCACCCCACCCTGCCCACCTGCCCAAGGCGTCCATGCCGCGGTTCTCAGGGCTGCTCCTCGCAGACATGCCTCAGGGCCCAAGCCAGCCCACCTCACCTGAGCAGCCTCATGCCGGCCGTGGCCCCCAGGAACATGGGGGTTTCCTGATGCCGTGCCTCCGGGATCAGGGCCAGCGCCTCCTCCAGGCAGCCCTGCAGGCTCTCACCAGCCTGTGCAGGATTGGAGGCATAGGAGGAGATTCCAGGCCCTGAAACACAGCACCCAGGACAAGGCTGCAGGCCTGAAGGCCGGCAGGGCTGGGAGGGCCTGCGGTGGCTTGGATAGAGTCGCCCCAGGAGATATGTCCACGTCCTCACCACTGGGATCTTTGAGTGGGATCTTATTTGGAAAAAGGTTCTCTGCAGATGTAATTAAGGTAAGGATCTTAAGATGAGATCATCCTGGATTCCCCGGGCGGGCCCTACGTTCCATGGCCCATTTCCTTTAAGGGAGAAGAGAGGAGGGGGGAGGGGTCGAGAGGCAGGAGGAAGAAGGGCCACGTGACACTGGAGGAAGCGGTTGGACCGATGGGACCGCAAGCCCGGGAAGGCCGGGAGCCTCCGGAAGATGGAAGAGGCAGGCAGGGCCGGGCGGGGCTGTGCCAGTCTCTGCAGACGAACCTGGGCCCTGGTCCAACCGCCCTGGTTGGCTGTGCCACCGTGCGTCATTCATTCAACCTCTCTGAGCCACTTTTCCTTTCGGATCATTTGCTGATTTGCTGAAGGAAATCCCACCTCGCCCCCGCTGCGCCACCTCCCTAACCTCCACCCAGCCGGGAATCCCAGCCCGACAGCCGACCGCGGCAGCCACGCCCGCCCACCGTTGGCGTACTGACCTTTCACCCGGCAGGCCAGGGCCTGGCTGACCACACCTGTGCTGTTCTCCTTGCCTGCCGGCCACCGGTACACGAAGAGGGATGTGTGGGAGGACCCGGCGTCAAACACAATCCCAAACTGAGAGTGACAGCAGCGTCAGGAGGCCGGGGGCCCGCACACCATCGGCCTGGCCCAACCGCGCGGGTCTAGGGGCCTACCTTGGTGTCTGCAGGCAGGAGGACACTGGTGGCCTCCACCAGGAGGAGAACGAGCATGGTGAGGCCTGAGGCCGCTGCGGCCCCTAGCAGGGCCGTGAGGACCCGCTTCTTCCAGGTCAGCCCCATGAGGGCAGGGCAGGGCTGGCGGCTGCAGGGGGGCAGCGGTGGGCACCCAGACTCCCTTTGCTGCAGACACTGCCGCCCTGGAGAGTCACCCCGTCCTCGCTGGGGCTCAGCACACCCCGGCTGGGTCAGTGGGCAGGGCCACAGACCCTGCCATGGGGAGCCAGGCCTGCCCAGGGTGTCGTGGGCATCGGAGGGGGGGGCCCCAGGGCCCAGGAGGGCTCGTTGCAACAGGGCTAGCCTGAGACACACAGTGCTGACAGCAACGGGGTCCAGAAGAGCCCCACCCTCATGCCGCGTCGGGGACCAGCTGTGCCCCACCATGCTATCCAGGCAGCCCTGCTTCCCCCACCCTCCCAGGAAAAGGAGCCCCGGCCCTGCAGGTCAGCTCCAGGCTGAGGTCGGGGGACCCAGGACCCTACCTCTGCTGCCAGCCTGCCTCCCGCACCCCAGGCCCCTCCCAGGGCCGTGTTTCCTCTCTGGGAGCCCTGAGGTCAGGCCCGAGCCAGGTGGGGACAGGTGACCAGCTGGCTATCTAGTTCCTGCCAGGCAGCCTCACGTGTACGCTAATGAGTGAGGTCAGCAGGGCCCCGAGAAGCACGTTTTCTTGATGAAAGGACCTTGAGGTCAGGGAGTTCTTAACAAAGACGTTGGTTTCTATTTGAAAACCCAACCTCTGGTTTCTCTGATCTGATTTTGAAACTTTTTGTTGGCTCCAGACAGCCCCTGGGCATCTGGCCGAGGCTGAGCCAGGAATGCAATCGGCACAGGGCCCAGGTGCCCAGCTCAGTGGCCTCAGTCCCTGCAGGGCCTGCTCCAGGCCCCAAACAGCCCCGCACCAGGCCATGCGCAGAGCACCGCCAGGAGTCTCGGCCCGGCTGGCGCCACCGCCCAAAGGAGACTACGATTCCTGTGATTTTGTATCGCACCGTGAACCTCACAAAAATGCAACAAATGCAGGCAATTTCCCACTGAGTGATGACACAACTATCCCACGGGGGGCATGGGACAGGCTGTACCCAGAGGATTGCTGACCTGTTTGAGCCAGTCAGTCCAGGCCCACAGGGGACCCAGCCTGGGCCCCCAACCAGCACCCAGGTCACAGGCAGGGCCCAGGGACACTGGAACCCCACCTCATAACCCCACCCCTAAGCAATATAGCATTCTGAGACCCCCCAGCCTGGGCCCCCAGTAGGTGGGCAAAAGGATGGGCAGACTCTCCCATGGTCAGAACACCCCCTTCAGAACTGGTCAGCACCCCCAGACCAGGACAGCCCCC
>NW_027397187.1:367385-425320 GCF_003265705.2 Callorhinus ursinus | reverse complement strand
CCCGCCCCCCCCCCCCCCCCCCGCGCTCCCCCCCCCCGCCCCGCCACCCCCCCCCCCACCGGGCGCCCCCCCCAGACCAGGACAGCCCCCCCCCCACCAGAGCCCCCCCCAGACCAGGACAGCCCCCCTCAGGCTAGGAGAGGCCCCTCACCTGGGCTGCTGGATATAGCTGCAACCAGGAGAAAGCTAGGCTGCGGTCCCTCAGGCACCTGGCAAGTGCTTTCCTGCCTCTCCCTCAGCTAGTCACCACCCACCTCTGCCTGGACCTCACCAGGCAGGTGGCAGAGCCTGGGAAAATGATCCCCTGTGAGCTGGTTCTGCCCACCCCTAGTTCACAGACTGGCCAACAGAGGTTTAGGGGGGTTGAGCTCAGGCCCCTGCCGGGGGGTCATCCCCCACTACCTAGGGTCACACTCACCCCCCCCCCCCACCAGCCAGGGTCATCCCCTCATCTGCTGCCTGGGGTTGCCCCTGCCCCACCTGCTCCACTCGCTGACTGCCCAGGTGGGCCGCCACCACTCCACGGAGGCTAAGCAGACTTTGCCCTCCAGCCCCACCCTCCCCCAGCGGGAAGCCGGGCGCCGGGCTCAGGTTCCGGGCAGGTCGGAGTCTGGTGACCCAGGGCTTGGCTAGAGCAGAGGCCAGAGGAGGCCCGACTAGCCTGTGGTCCAGGGAGGAGGGTGAGTTCAGCACCTTAGTGCAGCTGTGTTTGGTTGTTGTGAGCGTACAATGAAATCGCCCCGTTTGTGTCGAAACTCACAAGAACACCCCCACAGTCAGAATCACTCGGCACCCCTCCCGGGGTCGCGCCCTGCCCCCGCCAGCCCCACCACCGAAGGCCTCTGGGAGAAGGCCCCAGGGATGGGTGGAGCCTGGCTTCCTCCACGCAGGGCGAAGCGCGAGGCCCAGCAGCCACCACAGACGCCCCAGTCCCTCCTCGGGGCCTGAGTCAGGCCGTATAGACAGGCCGCAGTTTGCGTGGCCTGCCCCTGTCGAAGGCATCTGGGGGCTTCCCGCTGAGGACCTCGGTGCCCAACTCACCCAGGGACACACGGCTGAGCGCATGGCCAAGTCATGTGTAACTGGATTCCAACTGCCTGTTTGAGTGAGGTCCAGCTTCTCTGCAGCAGCCCCGGCCTTTGATGTCATGATTTTTAATTTTAGCCAATCTGATGGGTGCACAGTGAAACCTCATTATGGTTTTAACACCCACCCATGGCTGGGGTGCTGGACACCCTTCCACATGCTGATTTGTACACGTATATCCTCCTTGACGAAGTGTCACATTTTGCCCATTTTAGAATTGGATTGTTCAATTTCTTCCTTTAAGTTTAGGGAGTTCTGTAGAGGCGGCTTTCAGGCAAATAGGCTGAGCGACCCCCTGGCTGAACACAGACAAGCACATCAGGAGACCCACCTCAAAATGTCCAAAATATCTGCTGACCAATGGGCTACTTACAACCAGGCACAGTTACCGAACAAGGGAAAATCCCATACATGGTCATACCTCCTCGGCCTCCCTCTTTAAAGACAGCCCTCAGCCACGGCCCCGTGGCACACAGGCTCTCCTCTGTGGTCCTGCCCACAGCCCCCTGGCCGTGGATTCAAGAAACTCTTATCTCCTTTGTTCTGCTCGAGTGAATTCTTTCCCCTCCTGCTCCACCGGCTTCTGCCCTATTGGGTGGCCCCACATTTGGGGGGGTGCCATCCGATCGGAAGAGACACCACGTTTAGATACCAAAAGTTCTTTATATATTCTAGCTCTATCCCTCTGTCATGTATGTGGTTTGCAAATTTTTCTCCAGGTCTGTAGCTTGTCTTTTTATTTTGTTAATGATGCATTTCACAGAGCAAAATTTTAAATTCCTGCTGAAATCCAGTGTATGTTCTCCTGTGGACGGCACCTTTCATGTCACTGCTGGGAACTTTTCTCTAAACACCAGGTCTTGAAGATTCCCTTTTCCTAAAAGCTGTAGTTCCATGATGTGTGTTTAGAGCTCCGGTCCGTCTGATCTTTGGTGAGACGCGCGGCTTAGGTCAAGGCTCACTTCTCATGCAGTACCGTTGGTGAGAAGGCGTCCTTTCTGTATGAACTCTCGTGCACCCGGGCATGATGGCCACTCGTGTGGGCCTGTCTCTGGGCCCTTCTGCGTCCACCTCCCCTGTGTCTGTGCTGACCACTGCCGCCATGTGGGCCTCCCACCCACCCCACCTCATTCTTTCTAAAAGTTGTTTAGCTCTTCTAGTTCCTCTGTGCCGGCCCCTCTCTGGCTACAAAACATTCTCTTGAAATTTCTGTGATCGTTTTGGGGAGAATTGACATCTTCACAAGTTTCAGCCTTCTAGTCCATGAACACGGTTCTCTTCTCTCCCTTTATTTAGGATTTAGGGCTTTTAAACATTCTCTTTTCCTAGAATTTCTAGTTTTCAAAACAATGATCCAGTACGTGTGTTTTTAAATTCAACTTATTTAAGCAAAACAAGACAGTTGACCCATTTCTCCCACTCTATACCCCCCCATCGTTTGCAGCCACCAACCTGTTGTCCGCATCCACAAGTTCGGCTCTGTTGTTGCTGTTGTTGGAGCTCACGTCCACGTGTGAGAGACCACATGGCGTCTGTCATTCTCTGCCTTATCTCACTGAGCGTAATGCCCTCGACATCCATCCACATCATTGCAAATGGTAAGATTTCATTCTTTTTATGGCTGAGTAATACTCCATTACTTACACACACACACACACACACCCCACGTTTTCCTATACCCATTCATCCACTGGTGGACACAAAAAGTTTCCATATCTTGGCTGTTGTGAGTAATGTTGCAATGAAGGGTGCATATATCTTTCCGAATTAGTATTTTTGTCCTCTTCAGATAAATATCTAGTAGCGCAATTGCGGGTTCTAGGGTAGTTCTATTTTTAACTTTCTGAGGAAACTCCACACTGTTTTCCAGAGGGGCTGCACCAGCTTGCATTCGCACCAGCCGTGTAAGAGGGGTCCCCTTTCTCCGCATCCCCGCCAACAGCTTCCCCTTCCTGTCTGGTTAATTTTAGCCATCCTCACCAGTGTGAGGTGGTATCTCATTGTGGTTTTGATTTGCATTTCCCTGATGATGAGTGATGTGGAGCGTCTTTTCATGTGTCTCTTGGCCATCTGGAGATCTTCTTGGGAAAAGTATCTGTTCAGGTCCTCTGCCCATGATGTAATCAGCTTCTCTGTCTTTTCACTGTTGGCTCTGTGAGTTCTGGGCACAAGCCCCTTGCAGATACATGATTTGCAATTACATTCTCTCATTCAGCAGGTTGCCTTTTCATTTTGTGGATCATTTCCTTTGTTGTGCAGATTTTTAGTTTGGTGTTGTATCACTTGTTTATTTTTGCTTTTGTTCTGTTGCTTTTGGTGTCAGATTCAAACAATCATTACCAAGACTGCTGTCAAGGAACTTCTTCTAGGAGTTTCATGGTTTCAGATCTTACATTCCAGTCTGTAATCCATTGCAAGTTAGTTTTTGTGTGTGGTGTAAGGTAGTGCCCAGTTTCATTCTTGTGCATGTAGCTGTCCAGTTTTCCTGACACCATTTATTGAAGTAGGCATATTCTTGCCTACTCAGTTGTAAATTAATTGACCACATGCGTGGGTTTATTTCTGAGCTCTCTGTTCTGTTCCATTCATCTATGTATCTCTTTTTATGCCAGTACCATAATGTTTTAATTACTCTAACTTTGTAAAATAGTCTGAAATCAAGGAGCATGATGTCTCCAGCTTCGTTCCTTCTCAAGATTGCTTTGGCTCTTCAGGATCTTCTACGGTTCCATAAAAATTTTAGGATTGTTTGTTCTATTTCTTGTGAAAAATACCATTGGAATTTTGATAGGGATTGCATTGAATCTGTAGATTGTCTTGGGCAATATGGACATTTTAACAATATTAGTTCGTTCAAACCAGGGGCATGAAATATCTTTTATTTGTGTCTTCTTCAATTTCTTTCACTAATGTCTTGTAGTTTTCAATAGGCAAGTCTTTCATCTTCTTGGTTAAATTTATCCATAGGTATTTTATTCTTTTTTTAATAAGATTTTGTTTATTTATTTTTAAGCTCTCATTTATCTTAGAGAGAAAGAGAGAGAGAGCACACGAGCAGATGGAGGGGTGGCGGGACAGTGGGAGAGGGGGAAGCAGACTCCCCACTGAGCATGGAGCTAGACACAGGGCTCCATCCCAGGACCCTGAGATCATGACCTGAGCCGAAGTCAGACGCTTAACCCACTGAGCCACCCAGGAGCCCCAAGAGTTTATTTTTTAACTAATCTCTATACCCAGTGTGGGCCTCAAACCTACAACCTTGAGATCAAGGGTCACACACTCCACCAACTGAACCAGCCAGGTGCCCCTCATTCTTTTTGATGCAATTGTAATTGGGATTGTTTTCTTAATTTCTCTTTCTGATGGTTCATTATTAGTGTAAAGAAATGCAATAGATTTTTGTGTATTGATTTTGTATCCTGCAAGTTTACTGAATTTGTTCTGTTTTTTGATAGAGTCTTTAAGATTTTCTATACATATCATGTCCTCTGCAGATAGTGATAGTTTTACTTTTTCCTTTCCAATTTGGAAGTCTTTTATTTCTTTTTCTTGCCTAATTGCTCTTTTTTTTAAGATTTTATTTATTTATTTGACAGAGAGAGAGACAGCGAGAGAGGGAACACAAGCAGGGGGAGTGGGAGAGGGGGAGGCAGACTCCCCGCTGAGCAGGAAGCCCAATGTGGGGCTCGATGCCAGGACCCTGGGATCATGACCCGAGCTGAAGGCAGCCGCTTGATGACTGAGCCACCCGGGTGCCCCTTGTCTTTGCTCTTGTTAAGACCCCCAATTCTATGTTGAATACAAGTGGCAACAGTAGACATTCTTGTCTTATTCCTGAATTAGAGGAAAGCTTTCAGCTTTTCACCATTGTGACATTGGCTGTGGGCTTGTCATGTACAGCCTTTGTTATGTTAAGGTATGTTCTCTCTAGACCTGCTTTATTGAGTTTTTATCATAAGTGGATGTTAAACTTTGTCAAATCCTTTTTATGCACCTATTGAGATAAACACATGATTTTTATTCTTCATTTTATTAACGTGGTGTATCACACGGACTGATTTGTGGATGTTGAACCACCCTGCATCTCTGGAATAAATCCCACTCGATCACAGTATATGATCCTTTTTAATGTATTGTTGAATTTGGATTGTTAAAATTTGTTTGAGGATTTTTGCATCTATGTTCATCAGGGATATTGTTTTTGTTGTTGTTTTGTTTTGAGTTTTTTTGGTGGCATCCTTACCTGGTTTTGGTGTCAGGGTAATGATGGCCTCATAAAACGTTTGGAAGTGCTCCCCCCTCTTCTATTTTTTAAAGGGTTTGAAAAGGATTGGTATTGATTCTTCTTTAGATGTTTGGTAGAGTTCACCTGTGAAGCCATCTGGTCTTGGACTTCTGTTTGCTGGGATGTTTTCGATGACTGATTCATTTTCCTTGCTGGTAATCGGTCTGTTCAGATTTTCCATTAATTTTCCATTGAATTCCATGATTCAGGCTTGGTAGGTTGTATGTTTCTAGGAATTTATTCATTTCTTCTGGTTGTCCAATTTATTGGTGTATAATTGTTCATAGTAGTCTCTTACGATCCTTTGTATTTCTGCAGTATCTGTTGTAACTTCTCTTTCATTTCTCATTTTATTTGAGTTCTGTCTCTTTTTTTCTTGGTAAATCTAGCTAAAGGTTGTTAATTTTGTTTATCTTTTAAAAAAACCAGCTCTTAGTTTCGTTGATCTTTTCTATTATCTTTTTAGTCTCTATTTCATTTATTTCTGCTCTGATCCTTGTTATTTCCTTCCTTTTAACTTTGGGTTTCATTTGTTCTTTTTCCTAGTTCCTTGAGGTATAAAGTTAGGTTGTTTATTTGAAACTTTTCTTGTTTTTTTGAGGTAGTATCTACCACTATGAACTTCCCTCTTGGAACTGCTTTTGCTGCATCCCATAAATTTTGGTAGGTTGTATTTCCATTTTTATTTGTCTCAAGGTATTTTTTTTTAAGTTTTCCTTTGATTTCTTTGACCCATTAGTTGTTCAGTAGCATGTTGTTTAATCTCTACATATTTTTGGATTTTCCAGTTTTCTTTGTGTAATTAATCTCTCGTTTCATACCATGGTGGTCAGAAAAGATTCTTGGTATGATTTCAATCCTCTTAAATTTATTAGGACTTGGAGTGCCTGGGTGGCTCAGTTGTTAAGCGTCTGCCTTTGCCTCAGGTCGTGATCCCAGGGTCCTGGGATCAAGTCCCACATCGAGCCCCCTCCTCCGCAGGAAGCCTGCTTCTCCCTCTCCCACTCTCCCTGCTTGTTGTGTTCCCTCTCTCGCTGTGTCTCTCTCTGTCAAATAAATAAATAAAATCTTAAAAAAAATTTATTAGGACTTGTTTTGTGGCCTAACATGTGATCTGTCTGGGAGAGTATTCCATGTGCGCTTGAGAATAGTTTGTGGGTCTGCTGCTGGTGGCATGTTCTGTGTGCATCTGTTGAGTCCGTTGGGTCTAAGGTGTTTACAGCCCATGTTTCCTTATTGATTTTCTGTCTGGATGATCTACCCGTTGATGAAAGTGGGCTGTGAAAGTCCCCCACTATTTCTATATTGCTGTTTATTTCTCCCTTTAGGTCTGTTAATATTTGCTTTATATATTTAGGTGCTCCTACATTGGGTGCATAAATATCTATGATCATTATATCCTCTTATTGGATTGATCCCTTTATCTAATGTTATCACTTCTTTGTCTCTTACTACAGTCTGTCTTATAGTTTACAGTGTATGTTTTGTAAGATTTATACCTAAGTATTTCATTTTTGTGGGAGCTATTATAAATTGTATTATTTTTAAATTCCATATTCAATTGTTCATTAATAGTAAATAGAAATACAGTTGGTTTTTGTGTGTTGACCTTGTACCCTAATACTCACTTATTAGTTCTAGGAATTTGTGTATAGATTCCCTGGAATTTTTTAAAATTAACATATAATGTATTATTTGTTTCAGGGGTACCGGTCTGTAATTAATCAGTCTTACACAACTCACAGCGCTCGCCATAGCACATACCCTCCCCAGTGTCCATCACCCAGCCACCCCATCCCTCCCACCCCCCTCCCCTCCAACAACCCTCAGTTGGTTTCCTGAGATTAAGAGTCTCTCATGGTTTGGCTCCCTTTCTGGTTTCATCTTGTTTCATTTTTCCCTCCCTTCCCCTAGGATCCTCTGTCTTGTTTCTCAAATTCCTCATATCAGTGAGGTCATATGATACTTGTCTTTCTCTGATTGACTTATTTTGCTTAGCATAACACCCTCTAGTTCCAACCACATCATTGCAAATGGCAAGATTTCATTTTTTGATGGCTACATAATATTCCATTGTGTATATATACCACATCTTCTTTACCCATTCATCTGTCGATGGGCATCTGGGCTCTTTCCACAGTTTGGCTATTGTGAACATTGCTGCTATAAACATTGGGGTGCACATGCCCCTTCAGATCACTACATTTGTATCTTTGGGGTAAATACCCAGTAGTGTGATTGCTGGATCATAGGGTAGCTCTATTTTTAACATCTTGAGGAACCTCCATACTATTTTCCAGAGTGGCTGCACCAGCTTGCATTCCCACCAACAGTGTAGGAGGGTTCCCCTGGAATTTTTGACAGTCATGTTGTCTGTAAATAGGAATAGCTTCATTTCCTCCTCTCCGATATGCATGCGTTTTATTTCCCTTTCTTGCCTTATTGCACGGGCTAAGACTTCCAGTTGTACGTTGAGGAGGCTTGGGGAGGGTAAACATCTTTCCCTTGTTCCCAACCTTGTGGAAAAAGCATTCAGTCGTTCACCACTGAGCATGGTGTTCGTTGTAGGTGTGACCTACATTGTTAGGTAGATGCCCTTCTTCAGGTTGAGGAAGTTCCCTTCTAGTTTGCTAGAGAAGTTTTCTTCACAAACAAATGTATTTTGTCAAGTGCTTTTTCCTCCTCCATTAACACGTTCATGTGATTTTTCTTCTTTAGACTCTCAATGTAGCGCTTTACATTGGTTGATTTTCTTGAATACTAAACCAGCCTTACAGTCTCAGGAGAGACTCTACTTGGTTCTATTCTTTATATAATCCTGGATTTTATTTGTTATCACAGTCCTCATTATTTGTGGATTTTGTGTTTGCAATTTTGCCTACTAACCAAAAATTATTTATAATCCCCAAATCAATACTTGCAAGGTCATTTATGGACGTATGCAGGGGCAGCAAAACACATGAGTGCCAGACGTGAGTTTTCTCAGCCGAGGGTGAACAAGGCAGCATCTGCCTTCTTGTTTCAGCCCATACTGGAAAGAGTCCTTTTCATGGCCTGTGTAGTGCTGTGTTTTTGCACTTTTGTGCTTTGTCTTGGTGGTTTCTGTTTGGAACGACCCTGAGTGTGGTTGCAAAGTGCTGCCCAGGCTTGCCAGTGCTGGAGGCCTTCTCTCTGCTGGCTAGCCTTCTCAGGGTTCTCCAGGTGTCACCACTTCTGGGTGCAATATTTTGAATGCCATTCTGTGAGACTGGGGTCTTGCTTCCATCCTGTGGAGAATGCTGGGGTTTTAGCGGCAGCCTCAGGGGCTCTAGTCCCAGGTCATCCCCTTTTCCTTCACCACATTTTCTGTTTGGCTTTGCTGAGCCTCCTGTCTGGGAGTGAGCCAGTCTGCTGCACGGGGCATGGGTTAGGGTTGCTTCTACATGGGCCTGAGTGCAGGGCTAAGGGTTCATAAACGCCTTTGCAGGTGGCTTCCCAGTACTTTCTATCTCCCTGCCTCCTGGCTCCCTCCTGGGTCCCTCCTTCCATACCCAGCCTGCATGGCTGCCTTCCTTGAGCCCTCCAACAGACCCTGGCCCTGTTCAGCTGACCGCTGCATAGGGGTGGGACCAGCAGGGGCAACTCCCACAGGGGCTTTGACACCACCCCCCAAATCGACCCTGGTTTCCAGAGACTACTCCATGGGAACTGCCGGTGGAAACCTCTCTCCCTAGCGTGCAGACTTAGTAAGAGGAGCTGTTAGTACAATGTGTCCCTTCTGGAAGCGGGAGGCAAGTGCCAAGTGTGAGTTTCATTCTAGGAGTGAGGGAGCCTTGGAAGCTTCTAGATGAGGCAGATTGTACCCATGTTGCTGGGCAGAGCAGCAGCTCAAGGGGCTGTAAGTGGAGGCGGGGCTGGAGGACACCCACGGGGGAGGTGTGGGAGGTGGCTTCCTGGCCCATCCTGCCGTTGGCAGGGGCAGGTTTCATGTCTTCTCTCCTCTGCCCCCAGCAACACTAACTGCCGGGAGTGAGCGGCCACACCTCCTGTCACAGCCTGTAATTACATATGTGGATTTATCCCCATGTGGAGAGGCTGTTTCCCTCTACGGGTTGGGAATCACCCCTCGGTGTGACTGGAGACACTCCCCCACCCTGCTGGGGCACCATGCCCCAGCTCTGTCTTAGCGAGGCTCACATCTGGGGCCAAGGAGGGCCCACAGCAGGTGAGGGAGGCACAAAGAGGGCAGGTGGGGGAGACGGGCAGCTGGCACCACCTGTGCCCATGCTGTCTGGAGAGACAGGGGTTGTGCTCAGGCCTGGCCTTCTGGGTAATTACGAATTAATGAATTATGAAGGTGTACGTGTCACAGTGGGCGGCCAGACTCCTCTCATCACTGTTCACCTACCTACTCACTTTAAACAGAGGCCTGACCGTATTTCCCCCTTAACAATGAGCCTTTTGAACCATCCGCTCCTTCTGGGACAGCCGGCCCTGTGACCTGGCCTCGCCCCAATCAATGGCATGAACGAGCTGCCCCAGAGGGAGGGAGGTGTTGGCTCGACAGACCTGCCGGCTTCTCAGCTATACAAATATATATATATAGCATTATACATATAATGCACACACACAATTTCAAGATTTATTTGTTTGAGAGAGTGAGCTGGGGAGGGGCAGAGGGAGAGAATCTCACACTCCCTGCTGAGCGCAGAGCTCCATGCAGGGCTCTACCTGGATCATGACCTGAGCTGAAATCAAGACTCAGATGCTCAACTGAGCCACCCAGGCGCCCCGTATGTTATATTTTAAGAGCTGCGGCCAGATTATCTTCCTGAAAGGCTGTATCAACTCACGTTACCTTTTTCCCCACACATTCACCAGCACAGGCCACTAATGCCCTAATGTTTGTGCCAAACCAACCGGCAAGAAGTAATCACCTCGTCCCTTTTGTTGGCTGTCACTGGGTCCCTAAGAGGCTAAGGAGACCGTGCATTCATTAGCCCTTTGACTTTTCTGTGTTCTCCCTCGAGATCCTTACTCATTTCCCCTCCCGACCGCTGTCCTTTCCTTAATACCTAAGAACTTCTTGCGTGTCAAGGACGCTTCTGCCTCTCTCAGCACCTCTAGCTGCGGGGGCCGGCGGGTGGGTCAGCGCTGCTGCGGTGGCCCCGGCCCTCACGGCTGCCACACTTTCCCTACCTGTACTTCTCCAAAATGCTTGTCCACGTTGTACTGGGCTTGTTCCTGGGTAGTGTTTCCCCCACTTGTGACACCTGTCCCTCCACCCTGCTTCTCTTCAGTGGTTATGGGGCAAGGAACGGAACCTTGTGAGCCAGACGTTAAGACCTCGAACTTCGTGCTGGCAGACCTCCCAGGCCTTCTCCACCGCAGCCGTCCCGAAGGACCATGTGGGCTGAACAGTCCTGCTGAAGCAGCCCCAGACCTGCAGCTACAGGGCCCCACGAGGTGAGGGGAAGTGAGGGGAAGGGGCGTAGGACACAGTTTCCAGCTGGTCCGGGATGAGGGTTGCAGACAGCACAGGAAATGTGCCTTCTAAGTGCACAGCGTGCAGGTAGCTGGGTCATCTTGGGGAGAGCTAGCCTCCTCGCCTGCACGTTTAAGACAAAAGCCTACAGACAGAAATTCTGGCAGCACCAGGCAGCCTGCGGGTGTGAGGAGCAGGGGCGATACGTCATGGCTCAGGCACTGAGAGTGCTAAAAACTCCCAAATAACACAACTTCATATGTGAGAGCATGTAGACAGGCATCTGGCATCTACGTACCTACAAGCTTACCTATTCCCGTAGATACCGACCGCTCAGCCGCCTGCCCCAGCCCTGTGTGGGATGCCCTGGAAGCATCTGGAGGCCGCGGGGCTGTGTGCCCCTGGAGCTGGCATGCCCACCCCAGGAAGGGCCGCCTGCCTCCAGGATCCCAGCACCCAAGGCCTCAAGCTTCCTAGACTCTACCCACGCTGTCCACTGGTGGCCTCCCATCCTGCCCAGCCCTTGGTGGCCTTATGTGTGCACATCTGGCACCTGTTGCCCCATCCCTGGACCACTAGAGACCCAAGAGCCACCCAGGTAGCCAGGCCTAGCTACGGCAGCAGCAGCTTTGCTACTGGGCCCATCTGGAAAAGGGTGGCCAGCTGGTCCCACGGTCACTTCCTGGCACCCTGCGGCAGCCATACTGCTGACCAGATGTGGAGAGCGGCCTGAGGGGTGGGTGGCCCTCTGCTTGGTGCCTGGGGGGCCTCTGCTCTCACTGCCCGACCCTTCTTGACCCTTTTCCAGCAGCACACCCCTCTGCCCCCTGCAGCTATCTCAAGAACCTGCTTTTCTCCATCCCCACCGCTGCCAGGTCCTCTCATGGAGCCTGCCCTTGGCAGGGGAGGTCTAGAGGCCCCACCCAGCCCTCTCTGTCCAGGCAACCATGCGCAGCAACCTTGGACCAGCAGGCCCCGAAGTTTCTGGGCCCAGGGAGGTAGTGGACGGTGCTGAGAGGAGAGCCAGGCGGTGGCCGCAGCGGAGGGTCAGGTTTAATGGTCACTCTAAGGGATATCGTACATCATTCAGAGCCCAGCACATGCCCCTGCTCCTCCCTTAGCTGAGGGCAGAGCTGGGGTGTCCTCACACCCAGGCTCTGCAGAAGGGGGCCTGCCCCCGAGCCCCAGCTATGTACAAGAACCAGCCCCACTGGGCCCTAGAGTCCACCACTGCTCAGCGCCGCCGTGAGGTCCAGGCACCCACTGCTGTGTGTGGCGGGGTTCCCACCCACCGGGGCCCAGCCCCGGCCTGCCCCTGCTGTACCCTTTGCACTGGGAGAGGACTCCAGACCAAGGCTGGCAAAAGCTGAACTGCACTGCAGCATCAGGGGGCTGAGCGGCTGCTGGAGGACGGGGAGCGGGCAGGGCCCTGCTCAACCCAGAGCCTCCTCTGAGAGAAGGGGAGGCATGTCCCCTCCACGGCTGCCCAGACACCCCTGCTGGGCCGGTGAGGCTGAGGTCAGAGGAAGCAGGAGTGGCAAGAAGGTACAAGCGCAGACCATCAGGGCCTCGGCCAGGGCCAGAGCCAGGCCGGACAGCCGGGCAACACTGCCCCACAGACAGGCCGCCCTGGTGCTGGTGATCAAATAGGGCAGGGCTGGGGGGCTGGGGGCAGAGAAGATCCTGAACACACACTGGGCTGGGTTGTCTACACCGTAACTGGTAACATAGCACTTAACTATTCAACTAATAATGCTGCTTCCCTTTGAACTGTTTCGGGGCTATGAAAATGGCACTTATTTCTAGGAACCCGCAGAAAGGAGCCTCCCCAGGGCTGCAGCCTCTGGGCAGGGCCTAGGCCCCATCAGCGCCAGGCCGCCGAGCACCCCCTGGCCACGTGGGGGTGAGGCTCGTCCCGGGCCACAGGGGCTATGACCTCAGTGGCCTGGGGTGCAGTGAGGGCCAGACCCCCAGGAGGGAACCTGAGCAACACCTGAGGGTGCCCTGAAGCGGCTGTGAAGACTGGGGCCCACGCGGTCCTGGGCCCAGCCCTAGCCGCTGGTCCACGGAAGCAGCTGGGTGGCACGGCCCTCAGAGAACATCCTCAAAGTCCAGCAGCTTCGAGTGCTGACGGCTTTTCCACAGGCGGTACAGCCGGAAGTCAAAATAGGTCTCTATCATCTGCTTCCCTGGGGGGGGCAAGAAGAAAGGCCAGGGCTCAGGCCTCACCCCCGGACCCCACCCCTTGAGCTGGGAACCAGCCTGGCGAGCTCACCTTGGGCCGACAGCTCCAGCGGGGACTCAAAGGTGACCCTGTAAGGGGTCATGAGGGTCCTGAGGTTCTGGAACAGCTGAAAGGGCAGGGCGGGGCCGTGAGTTCAGGGCAGGGGAAGGGGAGGGGGTGGGGGGCTCGGAGGGGAGCAGGAACCCCCCATCACTGACTGGGTTCAAGCACAGGGAGCTTCTGAGCAGCTAAAGGAAGAAAGGACAATAGAAGAAAAACGAGAGCTTTTCAACTCTTTTAGCGGGTCTGGGGTTTCCAGAAACCTGGGGCAGGGTCTGGGGGTCCCTGTACCTTCTCCCCGTTGGGGTTCCCCAGAATGTAGCAGCCCATGATGTGGATGACGTTCGGCTCTGGGTTCACTTTGCTCATCAAGCGGCTCAAGCGCTTCCAGAAGCTGGTGGGGGAGGGCTGGGTCACCGGCAGCCTCTGGCCCAGGCCCCCACGTGGGAGGAGGGGCGGGCCAGGGTCCAGGACGCGGCTCCAGAGACAGGGGCATCACGGGGAGGGGCTGCAGATGGGCGCTGCCTCGAACTCCCCTACCGGCCCTCCACAGGGGCTGCAGGGACGGGGTGTGCAGACGGGCGCTGCCTCGAACTCCCCTACCCGGCGCTCCACAGGCAGCCCGGCTTACTCACTGGATCATGTCCTCCTCTTTCTCCACTTTGGCGAAGGTGGCCACCTTGTTCTTGAGCAGGTACAGGTGTCCTGGGCCGCCCTGTCGCAGACTATAGTTGGCCACGTGGGGCGGACACAGAGGGCGTCCATTCACTGCCCCCCCACCACACAGACACGTGGTCGTTCACGCATGCGCAGGAGGCTGCACTCGCAACTGATACCCCCAACTCCACGCCCCCAGCAGGAAGGGGCCGAGCCCTACCTGGCAAAAAATCAGCATCTTCCAGATCTTGGCCCCCTTGTGATAGATGTTCAGCTTTTTCTCTATTTCCTCTAGGGAGGAAGGAGTGTGAGCTGTCTCCCGGTGCCCCCCCACCCCCGCCATGGCCTGTAGGGAAACCCCCACACCCAGGATCAGAAGACAGTGGGGCTGGCGGGCACATACCCAGAATGTCCTCAAAAGTCGCGTGCTCGTGATCCTGAAACAGACACAGGCCACACTCTGGTCAGAGCCCCTCTCAGGCAGGCAGCCCCACCCAGCACCGGGGGCTGGGGGAGAGACACTCACATAGAGAATGGGGATGATGGACGGGTCGTCCCTGCGGATGATAGTCGGGATGTACTCAGCTTTGGGCACCTTGGAGGAGATGAGCTGCCGACAGCACAGGATGCTGCTCAGGGCCCAGCTGCCCTTGGAGCCCATGGGCAGTGGGAGGCCCCATGAGGTTGCCCCCCACTGCTGGGCAGCCTGTGATGGCTGCATCATTTCCAGGTAGAGCCAGTTGGGCTCCTGGAGGAAAAAGGTCCCGCCCCCGCCAGCCCAGGACCGGCTAGAACAGGAATAGCATAAAGACACCCAACCTCACCATGACCTTGGGGGGCACAAAGCCCGCGGTGTCGCAGGCCACTGCCTCCAGCCCCTTCTCGGTCTCCCAGTCCAGATCCTCGAAGGCCTCACCCAGGGTGCAGTGTGAGCTCTGCAGGTCACTACCTGAGGGGCAGGATGGGTCACCAGGGCCGTGGGCCTCCGGCGGCACCTCCAGTCCCAGCTGTAACCCGCAGACACGAGTGGTAGACAGAACCCGCAGGAAAGACTCCCGGAAGGTCCTCCAGGCCAGGGAGAAACCCAGGGAGAAACCCAGCCACCACCACACTGGTGAGACCGGCCGCTTTCCCCCACCCCCACGAGGCTGCACCGTGGACCCCCGCACAATGCCAGGAGTGCCAGGCCAGCCGCGCCCCTGGAGCCAGCAGCGGGGCAGGGCAGCCCCCGGCCCCTCAGGCCTCCCGGAGCTGCAGCAGCACACAACACCCTGCCCACGAGGTGCCCCCACCTCACAGATGGGTAAACTGAGGCTCAGAGAGCCGAAGCGCAGAAGCCTAGCTGCCCGGGCAGGAGGCCCGCCCTGCGGAGCGCGGGAGCTGGGGGCCTAGGGGAGCCTCTCGGGGCAGGTGGGCCGGCCTGCGCCGGGCACCTACTGTCTCGGGAGTCGTGGGAAGTGTCGGCTTTCATGGGGGTGGGGTCGCTCCAGGACCGGCTGAAGCTCCGCTCGCGCCGCTCGGCGAACGCTGCAGTGAGAGCGGGGGCGGGAGGGGCGGAGCCTGAGCGGACTCCGAGCCGCGGGGCCCCACGGCCGGGCTGGACCCGCGGCAGGGCTGGCTCCGGGCCGCGCTCGTGGCTGGGCCGTCGGAGCACGTCAGTCCGGGGCGCCGGGGCCGGGTTTGGCGTGCGGGGGCAGGGGCTGGGGATCCGGCCCGGTGGCGCGGGGCTAGCTGGGGCGCCCGAAGGCGCCAGGGCGGGTGGCGGAGCGAGCGTCGGGGCCAGAGGCCGGGCGCGTGCGGAGGGGCCGGGGCGGCAGGCAGTTGTGGGCGGGGCTGTGGGTGGGGCCTGGAGCCCGGGGCGGAGCCTGAGGCGGGGGGTTCCGTTGCAGGGCTAGGGGCGGGGCCAGAGTCCAGGGTTCCCGGGTGGAGCTGGGGAGGGGGCTTGGGAACGCGGGTCTTTCCGGCGCAGCTAGCAGCCCGCGAAGCCCCAGCCGGCCGAGAGCAGCGCCGCCCACCTGCCCACCCTCCTGCCCTGGGTCTTACTCTGGGCCTTCACCCTCCGGCTGCCGACCATGCGCAGGTGTTTGCGGAAGTTCCTGGGGAGGAAACACGGGGCCTGGTGAGGATCGCCAGAGTGGGTGGGCGGCGGACCGGTCCCCCATGCTCCCTGCTCTTGGCGCTACTGCCCCGCAGCCGCACCTGACGTTGCCTGAGGCTCTGCCTTCGCCTCTTTAGGGAAGAAATGGCTCGCGCCCCTGCGCTCCCCCGCGCGCCCCCCGCCCACTCAGGCGCCAATCCCACCCAGTCCCTGTGTCATGCTGACACCTTTCCAGGGCTCCCCTTTGCTGCCAGGACAAAGGCACAGTGGTCAAGCCTTCTCTTGCCGCTGCCCCCATCGCAGGACCACCCCCCTGGTGACTTCCCCCGCCTTCAGGCCCCCGCCTCCACGGCCCACCCTTCCATTCCCTCCGCGCCGAGGCACACTCTGAACCCCACCAGCCTCCCTCTCCAAGTGGTCGAGGGCTCCCGCTTCCTGTGCTCGGGGACCAGGGCAGCACGACTGTCTGCACCGGCCTCAGACTCCTTCCCCTGCTCCCGTGTCCCTGGGCCACCTCAGAGACAGGTCTTCTTCACCCCCAAATGTGTGCCCTACCCAGGTTCAGCGTCCAAGATGGACAAGGTTTCTGGCCACATCTCTGAGGTGGGGCTTGGGGAGGATAAGCCTTGTTGCTGACCCCACAGCTCTGGGGTTCAAGGGGCAGGGAGAGACATGGGTGGGCTAGCTGGCTGGAGTCCCACTGTCAACATGCCCCCAAAACACAGGCCTAGGGGGCCCAGGTTCCATGGTCTCTCCTGCCTGCTGCGTCCCCAGAGCAGGGCCAGGCCAGTGGTCGCCACCGCCCTTCCCCCATCAGGTCTACCAGGGCCCAGTGGGTCCAGGCCAGACCAGCACAGACAAGAGACGGACCCTGGTGGCGAGTGGCTGGCAGGCCCTACCTCTGGATTACAGACGCGGAATCATTCTCCCGTTTCCGGCGCTTCCTCTCCGCGTAGCCCCTGAACACCCTGGGAAACCACCACGAGTCAGCACTGCCCTTGGCCGCAGGTAGGAGGGACCGAGACGTGGGGACAGAGGCGTGAGCACAGGGCCTGGAGGGGCATCCAGGGCGCCGGGCCAGGCAGAAGGGTCCTGGCCTGTCTCACCCTGTCCTCCGCCCTGCTCCTGGCAGGCCCTGCCGTAGCCTTGGTGCTTGCGGGGATGCAGCACTCCCTCACAGTCAAGGCCCAGGTCCCTGGCCTGCCCAAGCCTATCTGGGGGTAGGAGGGTCCCCCAGGGACAACCACCGTGCTCTTAAGCTCCAGGTCCCACAGGGTACTTACGAGATGCTGGAGGTACGGCGGGACGGGGCAGCGTGAGAAAGAAGACATAGTGAGCTACGACCCCGGCAGCCCCCTGAGTTCCCTGTTACGGCCCTTGTGATTGACTCCGGGGGCCCCTCACTCATACTCCGGGCACTAGCTATGTTGTGGGAAGCCCATGAGAGGGCCATGGCCGCAGAGGTCACGGGCTCATGCTACCAGGTGCTGTGATGTGGTCATTTCTGCTGGGTCTGGGCCTGGTGGCAAAGGTGGCAGCCCCCAGCCAGCCTGGGGGCAGTGCTGGGCTCTCCAGAGCAGCATCGGGGGGGGGGAGCTTCCTCAGTGTGGGGGACACTGCAGCGAAGGGTGCCTCTCTGAAAGGAACTCCGTGTCCGAAAACCCAGGTACATGTCCCAGACAGAAAAGAGCTGGCCCCGCAGGGGACTCCTGAGGTGTGATCCCTCAAGGTGCCTACAGGGTACAAGTCCACTACTGTCTGGGAGCCGAGATGAGGCAGTGGCCTGGGAGAACCACCCCCACCAGTGACTGTGTCAGCTGCAGCCCTGGGCTGGGTCCCCAGAGGACCATCAAAGGGGAGGGCCGGGAGAGCAGAGGGCAGGGCAGAGTGCAGAAGGGAGGGGTGGTAAAGGGATGGGGCTTGCGAGGGGCAGTGGGAGGCTGGGGGAGGAGAGCAGCCAGCCCTGCCTTCCCTGAGACTGATGTCACATCTGGCAGCCATGGTGGGACATGGGCACGTGGGGCTGCTCGGAAACAGTCAGGCAGGTGGGCCCAGCAGGCAGGAGAGGGTCCAGCAGTACTTCCTGAGCACCAAGAAGAGCCCCTGGCCCAGGCCCCACGCCGTGGGCACATATCAGGTACACGACTCACGCTTGCATAGTTGTGGTTGCTGTCTGGAAACTGAAGAGGTTTTCCTTGGGGAACCAGGTACGGATGGGGGTGTCATCTGCAAGACAAAAGAAGTGGCAAGGGTGGCTTGGGGGTTCCTAAAGCCTTTACTTCCACCTGCCAGGGAAGGTGATGCTTCTGCCAAAGCCAGTGGAGGAAAAGCTCCAGGGTCCCCTAACCCTCTCCCAGGTGGGCGGACCCTGGCATGGGGCTCTAAGGGAGCATGTGCCTGCTCAGCTGTTCACGCTGAGACAACTCAGCAGCTTCGTGACAGTCGGTCTTTGCCCAGCTCTCCCTGGGGCTGCCTACAACGGAAGAGCACTCCTTTGAAAGCACAGTCTGTGTCCAGGGGGCCCAGAGAAAAGATTCACTGTTTCTCTTTGCAGAGGAGGAACAGGGCAGGGACAATGGCTGCAGCCTTTCCTGGGGGCTCTGGGGCCTTCTCTGCAGCCTGCACACTCCATTCCCTTGGACCATTCCAGGAGGGTGAGGTAGAGGCCCTCCTCCAGTGTGGAGACTGTCTTGCTGAGGGCTGCCCCTTCTCAGGACCCTACAGGGTCTGACCCTACAGGACTCTACAGCTCCTAGATGAGGTGGATGAAAGTTTGCTCTACTTTCTCACCCTGACCCCTGCCCCAACCCCTAGGCGGTGTCCATCAGAGAAGCACAAGGTCATGGAGGTGAACTGCCCACACCCCCAGCCTGTGCCCTGGTGCCTAGGCAGGTGGCGGACTGGGAAGCCCAGGAGGTATCCTGGGATGATGTGGGGGCTCAGCTAGTTAGCACTCTGCTTTTCAGGATGTGACCTCAGAGCCAGGAGGCATGGGGCTGCTCAAGTGTCTTCTAGACACAGTAAGTCTCCAGGGCTCACCAGCCACCCACACAGCTCAGCAATCCTGGGGAGGCACCCAATACCTGGCCAGGCCCCAGACAGCTTCCTGAGGTTACTGGGAACTTCATTTGTTGGGACCCAGGGCAGGGACTATTCCCCAGGACTCCCCAAAGGCAGCCTCATTTTCTAATCAAGCCACGTTTTCTGTGTGCTCAATCAAGACTCTCCTAATCCTCCTCCTCCAGGAAGTACTCCTTGACTGACTCGGTGCTGCGGGGCACCTACACACCCTCCACCTGTCCAAGCCTCGGAGTGGTGGTTGCCAGCAAACCCCAGCATCAGCTCCCTGCCCCCGAGCCTGCCCTCACCAGACACACGGTCAACACTGTACATCCTCTCCAGCTTCTTGCGGCGGCTCGTGGCCTCAGGCAGAGGTGGCTGGTCCAGCCCAAAGGCCCGAGGGGAGGGGCTGGGACCAGGGGCCAGCTGGGCGCATCCCGGACATTCCTTGGAGCCCTGGCGGCTGCCTGCCCAGCTCTGGCAGGGCCTGCTGACGTCCTCACGGCTGCCCCCTGGGCTGGCACGCAGGGGCTGACTGTGGTGGTGGGGGTGCCGTTCCCGCTGCCGCCGCCCCTTCACCACAGCCAGCTCAATGGCCTCGGCCTCTGGGCTGGGCAGCAGGGCTGGCTCCCCGGAGATGGTGTACACACGGGGCTGGGGGCCCTCACAGGCTGGCTTCCCGCCGACAGCCTCCTCTGAGAGGCTGCCCTCGTAGCGGCCATTGGAGACGAGGGAGAGGCGACGCTTGTTCTGGGGGGCTGGCTGCATCTCGGGGGACCCGTCGTGGCCAGAGTAGGCATCAGCCAGCAGGTGGTCTGGGGGAGAGGCACCAGGTGAACTGCAGCCCTCTGGCCCTGCCCTCCTGGTGCGGTGAGGGCAGAGAACACCCAGTGAGTGCCTGCCCCGGATGGGGGAGACCGGAGCTGCCCTCCAGCCCCAGTGCCCAAACGCTAAGCCCCTGCTATCTTCAGAAAAGGTGTTTGCGAGCTGCGCACTCCTCTTAGAGGCTCCCACCCTCCTCCTACCTGGGCCCCAAGCTCTGGGTGTGCGCGTGGGGGTGACAGGCTATACTACCTGCGGTTGATGGTGGGGGATGGACGGGAATAAACAGGCCACCTCCCAGCCTGCCACTGCACCCGTGTGCCCAGTGCCAACTTCTCCCTTCCCCCCCACCAGCTGGCCCCCAGAGACAGCGGTGCCAACCCTGGGGGTGCCAGGAGGCCTGTTGCCATGCCAACGGCCCAGGCTGGGTGGGTGCCATGGTGATGAGTGACTCTGAGCTCCTCCTGGGGCTCTGGGCCAGGGGAGGGCAGGGGGCGTGAGGAAGCCAGCCCAGCAGCTCACAGCCCACCAGCTGGGCCAGGCCTGGGGCAGGGGACAGCAGCCCTACGTCGTGGGGGTGGGGTGGGGCTGCGGACTAACCCGGTCCTGGCACCTCTTCGGATGCCCCTACCTGCACCGTTCCGATTCTCAGGGTGACTCTGGGACAGGTACTCGCCAAATGCTCGGGCTGCTCTGAAGGGTGGACAGCAGGGTGCTCTTTCAGTGCACCCAGGGCACTCTGGACTCTCCCCAAAAGGGAGCCTGGGGTCCCCACCCCCACCCAGGCCTCGAGCACCAGCAAGGGGAGGGTCGGGGTCACTCCCGGCAGACCGTGCCGTCCCACCCCCAGAAAACCCAGGGCTGACAGGCCGCAGGTCCAGGGACCCTTGGGGCTCAGTGCAACGTGGCCGGGGCCCGGGTCGGCTTTCGGTCCAGCCCCCGTCAGTGTGTGTGTGTGTGGGGGGGGGAGGTCGTGAGGTCGGGCAGCTCACCCACAGCTGTCTCCGGGAGGGGAGCCGCGCCGAGGCGGGGGTGCGAGTGGGGGAGGGAGGCGCGGCGAGAAGCCCCGCCACGGGGGACACGCCGCGGGGGCCGGGGGCGGGCGTTGGGCCCCGGCCGACCCGCCGCACTCACCGCACTTTGGCCGCCACCGAGGACATGGCCTCGCTCCTCAGCGCCCTCCTCCGGGAGGCGGCGGCGCCCATGGTCGCGGCGGCGGCGGCGCATCCCCCGGCCTCAGAGCGCGCCCCGCGCCCGCCGCCTCCGCCGGGGTAGCCGCACCGCTCCGGGGCTCCGGCTCGGGCCCGGGCCCCGCATGGCCGCGCCGAGCAGTCCGCGAGTCCCGCCGCACCGGGAGAGCACTGCCGGGGCCGGGGGCGGTGGCTCCGCCCACCGCGACATCATGGACGGGGCGGGGCCGGGGCCCCGCCTCCCGCTACGTCACGCCTGGAGGTGGCCGCCCATGACGCCGGGGCCTGGCGGGGTCGCCCGGAGGGGACTGGGGCGGTGGCTCCGCCCACCGTGCAGGCGCTGGGGAGGGGGACGCCGAGAAACAGGCTGGCGGTCACTTGACTCCAAGGTCCTAGGCCCTCGGGTCAGGGGTCTCCCTGCCCCTTGGGAGACCTGCAGGGGCTGCGGGCCCCAAAGACGCAGGGCCGGAGTTGCCCCTCCTCTTATACAAAAGGGCTCCCTGGCGCTGCTTGATGATCCGAGACAGCGTGGGCGGCAGACGACCTAGGAGAGCAGCCCGTGTCCTGCGGGGGAAGATGCCTGGGAGACCAGCAGTGGGCTCCTTCTTGGTTCGGGGGGCGCCCCAGCTCCACGCGGACCCTGGGTGTCCGGCCTGCCTGGTCAGTTGTTGCAGCGGGGTGCCTGCGGCCCCCACATGGTGACTTCGGAGGACAGCAGGTGATGCCACACCCAGTCCGGACTCAGGGATGCGCCCCCACCCCCCTACCCCACGGCGGACCGGTGATGGGGGCCGCGGCTGTTCCCTGGCTCTGGTCAGGCCCATCATGCTGCTCTCGGCCACAGGGACCTTGGCAAGGGACATGTCCACACACAGTCAGATCTACCTTTATTGACACATCAAGCAGGTGTACCAGGGGCTCCGATCTCTCTCCGAGACCTCCCGGAGCCCCGCAGGGGCGGACACAGCCCCTGGGATTGCTGTGTGCACAGGGGGTGCCAGGACCGAGAGCCCCACCAGAAGCTGCCAGTGCAGATGGGCCAGAGGCACCCAGTGCAGCTTGGGTTCCAGCACAAGAGAAGCTGGACTCAGTGGCTCACGGGGCCTAGGCCCCGGCCCGTCTTCGTGGCAGGCTGGGAAGAGCCCCAGGGGCTGTAGGAGCCAGGGTCTCTGAGGGAGGCCCATAGCAGATGCTGCTCTAGGGTACGTCTGAGGGGAGACCTCTACCCATCCTGGTCAGAGCGCTAGGGGCAGGAGTCCGGGGGACAGTCCTGGGAAGCCAGACTGGGGCTCCGATGCCGAAGTGAGGACTCGTCGTCCTGGAAGCAAACAGCACAACATCATGGTGGGGGTGAGCCTGGAGGGCTGACCCTGGGCCAGGTTTCTCTGGCTCTGTGCTGCAGGGCAGCAGGGAGGGAGCCAGCTGGCCTGCTTGGAGCCCTCAGAGCTGACTCAGCCCAGGGGCACAGGCAGGTCCAGGCAGCTCACCGAGTCTGAGCCCACGTGGGCCGGGGCACTCTGGAAGTCAGCATATGCATCCTTGGGACCGTCTGGCAGTTCCTCCTCATACTCAGTCTGGTAGTCAGACTCATCTGGACAGAGCGGAGGGCTGTGTTGGTCCCCTCCTGAGGGCAGGGGCCATGGCATGGTGGTCATCAGGCCGCAGGGCTGCTAGAGGGAGCCTGGTGGCCAGGGTGGCTTGTTGGGCATGCCAAGGGTTAGAAGGAGACGCTGCCAACACCACCCTCAGCTATGCGGGTGTGTGTCCTGAGCATCCAACTCACCGTCCACTGTGGCTACCTTGGCGGGCTCAATGCGTGACACAATCTCGGCAAGGTCAGTGAAGTAGGCGTTGGGGCAGGTGAGGACCTGGAGGGCCGAGATGGAAAAGACATGTGGCCAAGGCCACAGCTCCTCTGGTCCCCAGACCACAGCCCTTGGCTGCCTGGCCAGGCCCCCCGCGCCTCTCTGCAACCCTCTGTGGTCCTAGCCTGCTGAGGTGCCCAGGCCCCTGGAGTTGGGGCAGGGGCGTGGAAGATGAACAGAGGCCAGCGCAGGCCCCCACCCTCTCCTACCACGAGCAGCAGAGAGCCAAGGTGGGGCAAAAAGAGGGGGTGTCGGGGCAGAGGCCAAGAGACAGCTACCACAGGGCCGCACCCCTGCCCTTGTCTTCTGGCCCCTGGGGGAGTGCCAGAGGCCTGAGCAGCTTGGGGGGGGTGGTGCCAAAGTACTGCAGGCTGCAGGGAGCCCTGCACCTCTCAGGCCCGCTGTGGCAGGCAGAGGACCGGTCACAGGAGGAAGGAAGGGAGGAGGGGCGCTAGCTCGGGCACTCACATCACATGCCTTCATCTTGCTTGTTCCCTGTCGGTCCTGTAGCATCTTTTCCAGCACACCACTCCGACCCCAGATGTCAAACACTGTCCGCCCATGCTGGTACCCCACTTCCTGCACACACAGCACGAACCCCGGGACCAGGTGTCAGGAGGCCCCACTTCCGAGCTCAGAAGTGAGGGCAGGCAGGCACCGCACCCTGCAGGCCCTCTGCACCCCAGCTGCACTCACGCAAATCTCGTTGAACTTGCCGAAGTCCAGAGTGCTGTAGCTATCGATGGGGGGGCGCAGGTACTCACAGTACTCACTGTTCTTCACCATCTCCAGCTGCCGGACGCAGCACACATAGGCCAGGCGTGTCTGGATCTCCGCCATGTTCAACACCTGCTGCCGTCGAAGCATCTGAGCGAGGCTCTGCGGGCCCCCCACGGCTCCAGGGACCCCGTATGGGCACAGCTGCCTGCGCCTCACACCCTGGCCCTTTCCCTCCCCTCTCCCAAGGGGAGACACATCTCTGCTAGTCCTGGGAGGAGGGTAGGTGCCCAGCCAGGGATCCTGGAGATGGATCCTGGTGGGTGGTGGGCCTATCCCCTTTCCCTAGAGCTGGTCCAGGCAGGATCCTGGCAAGGACAGTGAGCAAGTGACTGCAGCCCCGTTGGCCTTGGAGCCTGGAATGCGCTACAACCCTCCTCTGCCCACAGAGGCATTTGGGCTGCACCACGTTGCCCATCTTGGGGACAGAAGCCACAGGGGAGCACCTGGCCACCTGGCACTGTGCAGAGCTATGCCCCCACCTTGACTTTTGAGGCCAAGGGGTTCCAGCGCTTCCAGAGCAGCCACCACCCAGACAGGGCGTCGCCATAGTTGGTGAGGTCCGTCTCGTCCTGGCTGCCCACGTCAATGGCAATCACCACCTTTGCTCCCATAGACCTGGCCACATCCGCTGGGGAGAAAACAGCCTAGGTCACCACCCAGGACAGGCATGCAGAGCCCCAGGTGGGAGCAGGGCTGGGGGCGGGGCAGGGATAGAGCCTGCAAGGGCCAGAGGGTCTCCTGTCCAGTGTCACTCCTGGGCCTGTAGAGGGGCAGCCTAATGCAGAGAACTGTCCAACAGGTGACAGGTGTGCCCGAGGGAGGGGCCTCGCCCACAACCCTGGCACTTTCTGGCTGTTAGTTCCAACTGTGGGCACAGATGGGACATAATTGCTCTCAGCTCCTCTGCTTGGCCCTTGTTCTGAGTGCTGCTGAGCTGACAAACAGGGCCATATGCTGGGAGCACACGATGCCCAAGTGTGTGTGCACAAGGGCATGCGCCTGCATGTGCCTGTGTGTGTTCTCTGGGCTCCGTGAGCACACTCTGAGGACAACGAGTGCCACTGGCCTTCCTGGGAGTGGAGGTGGCTGCGGCAGGGTGGGGGCGGTACCTGGCAGGTTGTTGATGTACCCCCCGTCCATCAGCAGGTGTCCGTCTTTGGGGTCACAGAGGGGAGGCATGTAGCCTGACAGAGACATGCTGGCACGCACGTACCTCCACAGGGAGCCTGGGAGAGAGTTGCGGGGGGGTGGTTGTCACCAGAGTCTGCCAAGGGGCAGGAGGGGAGCCTTTCGCTGCACAGTGGGTTCCTGCCCTGGACCCTTGGCTCAGAGCCCTGCCACCATGGGCTCCTTAAGTCTGCACATCTGGACAGACAGACACACCTCCTGTTCTTCCTCCTTCACAAGGGAGGCTCTCTCCATAGAGGGAGCATGGGGAGGGCCAGAGGCCCAAGGGAGGCCCGGCTGGTTCTGCAGTCTCCCCACATTCTGCTGTGAGCCCCACCATCCCACTCACCTCCAAAGAGACACACGCACTCAGCTCACAAACCACTTTGCCCTGGAGAAGGGCCCTCAGCTGCCACCCACGTACTGGCCTTTTCACGGTCCCCAGCCCAGCAGTCTCCCACCAACTGCTGATCTGAGCCCAAAAAACACATGCCCTGCATGTGCCCTTCACCCTGCGCCCCCCGGCCTGAGTGTGCCCTTTGCCCCCTGCATCCCCCGGCCCAAGCGTGCCCTTTGTCCCCCACCCCAACCCGAGTGTGCTCTTCGCCCCCCACCCCCCTGCCCGAGCATGCCCTTCGCCCCCCACATCCCCCAGACGTGAGTGTGCCCTTCGCCTTACTCCTCTCCGCTCTCAGTTCACATTGTTATCTCCACCTTTCGGTGTCCAGTTTGGGCTTGTGGGTGCTTCCAGACTCTTGGTTCTGTCCCTACCCGTTTCCCTCATGCTCAAGGCAGGATCCTCTCTGGGTTCAGACCTCCCTGAGCTCCCTGCCTCCTTCGGGTCATCTCGGTGCTTCCTCTGGTTCATGGAGCTTCCAGGTTCCCTGCTTGCCTGCCCCCTGCACCCCCCCGCCCCCGCCGAGCTGGTCCTTCAGTACCCTTCCCCTGAGCCACGCGGCCCCGAGCGGGAGCGGAGGCGGGGGGCGCTGTGCCCTGGGCATGTCTGAGCCCGTATCAAGGGGAACCCAAGGAGGAGGTGCTCACCGTCCGTGTGGACCCGCATAGCGGAGGCCGTGATGTCTGTGGTGATGGCGAAGTAGGGGATCCACAGGTCCTGCAAGGGAACAGCAGGACTCAGAAGGGCCGTCGTCCCCCACCACCAGCCCTCGACCCTGCAGGCCTGGAGGCTCAAGGAGATGGGGGAGGTCCCTGCTCGGGGGGGCACCTCGATCTGCTGGTCCTTGAAGACGCTACAGATGCTGCTGTTCAGGCCGGCCCCCGAGAACATGGACGTGATCGGGTAGGTCAGGTCCAGCACAGTCTTCACCATCGATGTCATGTCCTGAGTGGGCAGGGCACACATGAGACCCCGGCAGAGGATGATCCCATGGGACTCAGCCAGGAGCCCAAGTCTGAGAAGGGAGCAGGGACAGAACACACACACGTGCTTCCTAAAAACACAACAAGGGTGTCTGGGAAGCATCCTGAAGGGTCTCTGGGGGGAGCGGATGCCAGGGCGTGAGCAGGAGGGCGGGGAGGTCCCATGAGGGGGCCCGCTGCGCTGGCTCTCACTCAGGACGAAGCTCAGTCAACACCGGTAGGTGAGTGGTCAAGATAGCCCCCTGCTGAGGTCCCCAGCATGCTTGGGGTTGACCCCCATATTCTACCACGGCAGACACTCCATCGGGGCCCGGGAGGGAGTGGGCCTGTTGAGGGCCCTTTCTGCCAAAGCCCCCCAACCCTCTGCCTCTGGAGGGACTGAGGCCCATCCTTCCTCAGTGAAGACGGGGGCCAGGAGCAGGACTTGTGACTGGGCAGGCGGCACTGGCCTTGCCCCAAGAATGCCCGGGTTCAAGGCTGCCTGACTTCTTGAGGGCCAGGGATGGAGAGAAAAGGTCCTGCCTGCCTCTGTGCAGACAGAAGCTGAGATGGAAAAGCCCAGAGCACAGGCCATACAGGAGGTGGGCCCCCAGCGGAGGGTGAGTTGCCCCTCAGCGTGCTCACACTGAGATGAACAGAATGAAGACCCCGCCTTGGGACAAGCAGAGAGAACAAGTGCACTGCTGGGAGAGGGACTCAGGACAGTGTAGCACCCAGGGCCCTCCATGGTTAGCAAGGCCCTCACTCCTGAAGATGCCCCTGTCTAGCACCAGGGCCTGCAGAGCCAAGCCTGGCAGCCCGCACAACCACCACCTCCCTCAGTGTGGCAGGAGGCCAAAGGCTCCCCAGGAAAGGCAGGGAAAGAGAACACCCTAGGCAGGACCCAGCCCACCGCGCCTTGCAGAGTAGCCTCTCAGCAGACTCCCATGGCCCAACGCACACTGAGGACAATGAGGGCATCAGCCCAGTGTTCCGTGGCCATTCCCACATCTGCACCAGACCAGCAGAGATGGAGAAGGGAAATGTCTGCCTGGCCTGTGACCGGACCCTCAGTTGAACTACAGGTAACTAACTTTCCTTCCAGTGGCACTGACCTCTCCATGTTGTCCTCAGTCACCTTTATAAATTAAGACCAGGCACCAACCAGAGCCCATCCCCCAATACTGATATCCTTACTTGCTCTGTGCTCCTCATTCCCCCACCACCCCACAAACCCTGCTCTGAGTCCAGAGCCCTGCAGAGCCGCGAGCAAGGGCCAAAGGTCCCAATGTCCTCCTGCTCCCACAGCACCCCAGGGACCTGGTGCTAAGCTCCAGGGAGGGCAGAGGCCCCTCACCTCAGCCCACTGCTTAGCCCGGATCCGTATCTGGCTGTAGTTCCGCTCCTCGGAGTACAGGGCCCCCATGAAGGCCCCGATGGACGTCCCTCCAACCATGTCCACAGGGATGCCACACTCCGTCAGGGCCCGGATGATGCCGACCTGGGCACAGCCTCTACACCAAGCAGGAGCACAGAACAGGAATAAGCATGGTTGCCAGGGACAGGAACCTGCCGTGCGTCAGCAAAAGGCACCAGAGATGGTCCTCCCAAGCCACCCCTCCTCCTCAGCGCCTGCCTCTTGCATAAGTCACAGAAAACGGGATGCGAAGCTGAACACACTTTGCACAGACTCAGGAGGGTGGGAGACACACAGAAGGGGGTCCTGATAAGCGCCCTGAAGGCAACACTGCAGTGGGTGGGGGGGGACATGGACGAGCTCCCACAGGGACAGGAGAGCCAGGGTCTGACTGAAGCCGTCGCCCTGAGCCTCAAACCACTGCTACTGTTTCTCATCTGTGATGCCCATCGGAAGTCTCCGGTCACAGAGAACAGGCCACGTGACCACAGCCAGGAGGAAACGAGCAAGAGAGGCTTGAGGAGCCAGGCAACAGGGACATGACACAGGCTCCCAATGACCGCTCCCAGCAAGTCCCAGGGGCTAGAAGGGGTAAGCAGCCTGCAGGCCTGATGGGTGAATGAGTAAGCAAAGCACCGCACACGCATACGAGGGACGTGGCTTAGCTTGGAAAGGAACGGAATTCTGACACAGGCTACCACGTGGACGAACGTGAGCCCCTTCTGCTGAGTGAAAGAAGCCTGACATAGAAGGACAACGACTCCCCTCACTTGAGGGACCTGGAGGGGTCAAGCCCACAGACAGAGACAGTGGAGAACAGGGCCGGGGGGTGGGGGTGGGGGCAGAGGTTCAGTTTGGGAAGATGGAACGTTCTGGTGATGAACAGTGATGTTTGCACAACACCATGAGCGCACTTAATGCTACCAAATTTTACAGTCAAAAATATTTAAAATGGTAAATTTTATGGCATGCATATTTTAACACTATTAAAAAAGTATTTAATATCACCACAAAAAAACTGAATACTCAGGTATAAGCTTTAAAAACAATTTCCAGAAATTAAAGACAAGATTGATAATTTGGCACAGAACTGAAAAACTGTAAGACAGGGCCAAACGGCAACTTTAGAAGTGGAGATACGGTATCCGACGCAAAGAATGCCATTGGCGGGTTAGGCAGCAGGCCAGGCACACTGAAGAGAGCCCCCCCCCCTGAACACAGGCCAGAAGAAGATGCTCACTGAGTCGCAGGACACCCCAGGATGGCAGCCACGGAGACCGCTCCCCAGGACAGACGTCCGAGTGCTTAGAGCATGTGTGGGATCCGGCAGAGGAGCCCAGAAAGAGAAGAAGGGGAGGGGGCAGAGGCAGTATCTGGACAGACAGACGGTGGTCTGGACGGAACTGACCGTCAACTTCAAGCCTCAGATTAAAGGAGCATCATGAACTCCAAGCATCGATCAAAAGAAAGCCATTCCCACATTGCTGGAGACCCGAGACAGAAAGAAACCCAAGCAGCCTGAGAACAGAAGGCACACTGCGCCCACAGTGCAGGAGGGCTGGCCTCTCTGCCCTCTGAGGTCACGACACAACATCTACTACCCACAACTTAGGACAAAAAGAAGAGTTTAAATCAAACAAGTCAAATAACAGAAATAACACAGATAAGAGCAGAAATTAAGGAACCAGCAAACAAACACACAGGAAAGAGGGCCATCTCGGAGGGAGGGGTGCCGGGGTGAGCAAGGGCACATCCGCACAGACGCTCTGGTGAGAACAGTGGGAAGTAGGCGTGAACCTCATGCGCAGGCAGGAAAAATTCAGGTAAGATGGACATGTTCCTAGAACAACGTAACTTGCCAAACCTGACACGAGAAAATCTGAATCGTACTATAACCATCAACATAACTGAGCCTTTAGTTTTTAAATCTTCACAAAGAAAACTGTGTGTCCAGATGGTTTTACTAGTGAACGCTGCTGAACATATAAGGAAGAGTAGCACAGATCTTACATAAAAATCTCAGAAAATAGGAAAAGAAGAAGCACTTCCCAACTCAATCTTGAAGCTAGCAAACAAACCTACACGCGTTTCAAGGAAGGACAAGCACACTCAGATTCAAAGGGAGTCTAGCAATATACAAACAGGACAACACATCGTGGGCAAATGAGTCTATCTCCAGAATACGGTGTTCGTTTTTGTTTAAAAATCAGTGTAATTCAGCACCTTAACAGACATACAAAAACCATTCATGATGCGCCCTCAGCAAGCTGAGGGTAGAGGGGCACGTCCTCCACTGGACAGAGGCTGCAAACACCTGCCGCCAAGATCACGCTCAGTGACGGGCAAATGCTGTCCCTCTCATGGCAACAAGGCAAGAAGAAGAAACAAAAGACATAAATATATTTTGGAAAGAAAGAGAAAAACTGCCTTTATTCCCCAAAGACGTAACTTGTATATAGGAAATGCAAAAAAAAAAAAAAACCCTATAAAAAAGTCGCTAGAATAAGTGAATTTAGCACAGTTGTAAGATACAGCATCAAGGTACAAATACCAATTGTATTTCTATGCACTGGCAACGACACTCTGAAACTGAAATTTAAAAGATGACATTTACAACAGGAAAAAAAAATCCCATGAGATACTTAGCTGATTCTAAAAAATTTATATGGAAGTGCAAAGCACCTAGAGCAGCCAAAGACAATTTTGAAAAAAACAAAAACAAAACGGAAGGACGTGCGGTGCCTGAAGTCAAGCTTTACCACAAGGTGGTTGAGACAGTGTGGCAGCGTCCTGAAGGACACACGCGGCAGAGCCCAGGCAGGGTCACACCTGGAGCCATGTGGGTGACACGGCGACCTCAGCGACCTCAGGGGAAGGAAAGTCTTCAGCCAGAGGTGTGGCTACAAAACAGAGTCACAAGAAACATTAGGTGGGTCACAGACCTGAATGTACACAGAGCTTCCAGAAGAAGACAGAATGCCTTTGTGACCTTGGGACAGGCAAGGGTGCTCAGAACACCAGAAGCAATAACCATAAAAACAGAAAATCACACTTCATCGAAGTTAAAAACTGCTCATCAAAGAAATACCATTGAGAAAATGAAAAGTCAAAGATTGAGAGACAAAATTAGCAATAAATATATCTGGCAAAAGACTTGTGTTCAGACTATATAAATAATCCCTCTGAATCAACAATAAAAGACAAACCGCTGGCTAAACATGAGCGAGGAACGTAAATGCTACGAAACAAAATAAGAGACACAAATGGCCAGGAAGCACATGACACCATTAGGCCCCAGGGAGAGGACCCCCTGCACACACATTACAGCAATTCAAAATCCTGATAAAATGTGGGAGCCTGAATGTCAGATATCGTTGGTGGGGGGCACAGAGTGCGAAATGAGCCCCACAAGCAGGTATTTGCCCGAGAGGAAAGAACATCACACACAGAGAGATTTGTGCAAGGACAGTCACAGCCATTTTCCCCATAGTAACTCAAGCGGCCATGTGGCCAGGAGCAGGGTAAGCAGAGTGCGGCAGACGGCGGGACACGCTCCCCAGTGCTGCTGATGTGGCCCAGCGCACGCAGACCGCCTCGCTCGGAGGGCTGAGCGGCCAGACGCGAGCCCACAAGGAGAGTGAGGCAGCGAGCAGGACACCTGCATGAATGTTCTCAGAGAAAGTCAGCGTTGCACTTGAGGAACAAAGACAGAAAACCGTGGAAAAAGCATTCAGACATTAGAAATATTTTTTAAAGTTTTTTTTTTTTTTTTAAAGACTTCATTTACTTATTTGTCAGAGGGGACGAGAGCGCACAAGCAGAGGGAGCGGCCGGCAGAGGGAGAAGCAGACTCCCCGCTGAGCAGGGAGCCCCACGCGGGACTCGATCCTGGGACCCCAGGATCCTGACCTGAGCCGAAGGCAGACGCTTAACCCACTGAGCCACCCAGGCGCCCTAGACATTAGAAATATTTTAGCAGAAGATCTATTTGAGAAAAGTCACCTGGAAAGCAGAACAAAAAGAGAGATGGAAAACAAGGGAGAGGAAAGACAGGAGAGCTTGGGGGCCCATCTCGGAGGCCTGACCGAGCATCAGAAGCTCCAGGAACAGAGGACAGAGCCCAGGGTGGGGGAACATCATAGAACATTCCCCAGGGCCGAAGCTCATGATTTCCAAATTGGGAAGAGCCCCTGGAGCCCACCCAGTGTAGTGGATGGATGAGCTGTTCCCAAGGCACATGGCCAAGTCCCTGCGGGCACAGGAACTAAGAGACCCTCCCACAGCTTTCAGAGGGAAAACAGGCCCCACTGGGCGTCCCAACAGGGACCCTGGAAGCTCGAAAGACAACGGCAGCAGCATCACCTAGAAATTCTCAGGGAAAATTACTTCCAGCTTGGATTCCACACCCAAATCGTCACTGAGGACATTTTCTGCTATGCAGCCTTTTAAAACTTTTACTTCCAAGGGGCGCCTGGGTGGCTCAGTCATTGAGTGTCTGCCTTCGGCTCAGGCCATGATCCCAGGGTCCTGGGATCGAGCCCCGCGTCGGGCTCCCTGCTCTGCGGGAGGCCTGCTTCTCCCTCTCCCACTCCCCCTGCTTGTGTTCCCTCTCTCGCTGTGTCTCTCTCTGTCAAATAAATGAATAAAATCTTAAGACAAAAACAAAAACAAAAACTTTTACTTCCCAAACATCTTCTCTCAAGGAAGTGTGTAGAGCAGGAACGCTACCCAAATCAGGAATGTGTCAGGAAGGAGGGAGTTGTGGAATCCAGAAAACGAGCTGAACTTGGGAGGGACAAAGGCAGGTCCCAGGATGACAGTGAAGGGAAACTCCAAGACCGTGTCCTAGCAGCCAGACTGGGAAGCAACCAGCAGAGCCCAGAGGTGGTGGGATGCCTGGGGGGGGGGGGGTGCCTCCCACACATGGGGAAGCAGAAGCCGCCCGGGATGGCGGTGAGCACAGACGGAGGCGGGCGCTCCAGGGGCGGCCTGGGCACCAATCTGTGACACCCAGGAAACAGCAAATGGCAGCTGCGAGGAAGGACGCACAGCCACACGTGTGCACTGAGCCACGTTGTCAGAGGAAGAGACACGGGGACAACCAGTGGGGCCAGTGTGGGAACTGTACCGGGACTGTGAGTGGTGAGGAGGGAGATGGACTCTGACAGAAGACGGAGGACGGACGGACGACACAGGAGAGTAGATGCAGGGTGGACGGACAAAAACCAAACAGAAGAGGAATGTTACTTGGAGACGCAGACGAGCAGAGGGCTGACACCACGCTGCAGGTGACGGTCCCTGGGGGACCTCTGGACGTGGTGCCCGGGCAAGACTGGCACAGGACTGCGAGGCGACGGCCACAGGGCTTCTAGACTAAGTATTATTTTGACTAAAACTAAATTTTCATTAAACAGGCTGCTGAGCATGCCCACAAACCAGGCCCAAATCTGGGCCACCTCACAGTCCGAGTCCCACGGAAGTAGCCTGGACCTTGCCTTCAGTCGGGCGACGTCAGGCGAGTCACCTGGTTCTCGAGAGCCCCTGGCTCGGCTCTCAAGTACAGGCCAGGGCAAGGAGGGTCGCCTCAGACAAATGAGCACACAGTTCGTGCCGCACCGCCAGGCCAGGCCGCGTCTGGGGGCTATCAGGGGTGGGGGCTGTGTCCACCCGCTGTCCTGTCAGTAAGGGCCTCAGGCCAGACTCCAGGCCTCCGAGGTTTCCAGGTGGGGAAGTGCGGAGAGTGGGCTCAGACATGCTCCTCTACACTCTCCTGATCCTTTCTAGACAAGAGGGTCTGGGTCCTTGGCCTCCAGGCTGGACCACATCTCTGACCATAATTCGGCAGGTGTGAGCACGGGCCTGGCTCCACAGGCAGGAGACACCTTGGAGAGTGCCCCCTCCAAATGCCACGGCACTCCCAAGGGCCTTCAGTTCTTCCGAGCCCCTCCCTCCTGCTCACTTTGAAAGCGATGTTCTTGGGACACTGGAGGTGCTGAGCCAGGCGCCTGCTCCTGGGGAGAGAGGCACCAGCAGCAGGGCTGGGGGCGCGGGTGGCTGTGCAAAATGCTCAGGAGGCCCTGCCCAGGGACAGCCCTGAGCCTCACTTGACCGGGGGGGGGGGGGCGCGCAAGGACTCTACCCCACAGTGCACCCCCAGCCCAGAACACAGTCAGGTGCCCCGTGCCCTTCCTCCCTCCCTCCGAGGGGCAGGGGTCCAGCACAGATGTGGCAGCTCTGCTCTACCCTCCCACAAGCATCTGGTTTGCCAGCAGAAGGCCTGGGTCTCATCACACCTCCTCACGGTGCACTCGGGCCCCACTTCTACTCCAGGCGTAGACCCCTCTTTAAGTTCAGGAGAGAGGTGGCAAACACGGGGTAGTGGTCATTTCAGGAACTCAAGAAAGCTGATGAGGGCTAGCACACCATAAAGTGTGTATTAAATGGAAAGAAACTCACCCGGAGCCCAATGGAAAGACTGGCAAAAGGTAAGAACAGAGTTTTCAGAAGAGGCACGAACGGCTAACAGACAAGCAGACACTTCTGGCAAAGGCTATTAGAACAAGACACAAATCATCTAATGCACTGGCCACCATTAAAACCTGGGACAGCCTATGGGGAGCACTGCTTGGCAAGGTGCACTCAGGGGCAGAAAACTGCTGGGCCATGTGTAGGGCCCATCTACAGGGACTGCTCCTAGGACAAGCTCAGAGGCCTCGTCATCAGCACGCACGGGCGCACACGCACGCACACACCAGCAGCTGCAGGTGGACAGGGTGGGGACTCACCTTGCCCCCCCTCCCCCAAGCACCAAGGCAATGGCGTTGCCAGTCAGCACCCGAGCAAGGCGGGAGAAGTCTGAGTGCCGGTCTGGGGGCCTCTGGAAGACTCGCTGGTACATTTCCACCTGAGAGAGGGACCAGGAGACAGAGAGGCTGGGCCAAGTCCCACACACTGTGGCCTGACCAGGGCGGTTTCCTCTACTCGGGACCCAGAGCCCTCTCCAGGGCACAGCAGGGTCTGACCCCGGCAGCACCTTGGTGCCCAGGCTTGCCTGGGAGGAAGCTCTTACAGGGCATGTGGGTGAGGGGGCAGTGTGGGCAACTGAGCTACACACCCACAGGCCCAGAAGGAGACCCCAGAGCCCCCCAAGTGGAGGTTGCTCCAGGGCATGGGCTATCAGGAACTGTCCACTGAGCTGTGGGGCCAGGCAGGCTGTGGCATGTGGGTAGCCTCTGGGGCACCCCAGCCCCCAAGCCCCAGGGCTGAGGAGGCTCCCCTCCTGGTGACCTCCCCTGCCCCACCGTCCCCCAACTCTCCCAGGCTCCCGGAGGTACATGCGTGCCAGCATGGCTCTGTCAGGCTACATGCCTCCCCTCTGCGACCCCAAAGACGGACACCTACATCAATCTCCCAGGTACCGCTCCCAAAGATCAAGCTCAAGCAAATGTGAGCTTACAGAGAGGCAAGCCCCCCTCATCAGCACCCCAAGAAGCTCAGACTACAGAGACCCGAAGAGGGAACGTGAAGGAAATGCACTACTCAATCACAAAGCAAGTCAGGAAGGCCGTGTTCCGGAGGCCAGGAGTTCCCATGGGGTCGGCCCACCGCCCAGACCTCACCAGCTTGGGCATGCTTCTCCTGGAGAAGACGCGGCGGGGGCAGCAGAGGTGCAGGTGGCCAGAGCACCAGCTCCGCATGTTCAGCCACTCGACAGTGCGGGAGGGTGCCGGCCCATCCTCCCGGTGCAGCAGGATCAGCTGCTTCTGGGCACGCACGGCTGTGCTCTCCAGCATCCGCTCCAGCTGCAGGAGAGCAGAGCCTGAGGGCTCAGGCAGGACAGAGCTGAAGGCCAGGGGTGAGCTGTCACAGAGACCCCACTCTGGACATTGCCCCACTGACCCGCCCCACACAGGCAGGAGGGTCAAGGGCAGGGCCTTGGCAAGTGGCAGCCCGGTTCTGTGAGCCAGCTCAGCTGTGTGTGTTGTGCCCTTTGGCTGTCAAAGCTGTGACCCCGGGGTCTGCCTGGCCATGTGCCTGCTTCACGCTGGGCTAGGTGAGAGTGGCCTCAGGGAGCGGTGGGGGTGTACAGGAGGGGAGGGGCCTCCTCCCCATCTGCTGCCCCCCACCACCTCATGGGCACACACTGTGACCTTCTCAGTGACGTATCTGTAAACACCTCCCTTGCAGCAGAAGAACCTGCTTCAGAGATGGGTAATTTTTAGCTGCCCCAGGGTCAGAGAGAAGGAGGTGGGGAACGTAATGTGCACGGAAGGAATGGCCAGCCTACACTTCATACCCTTGAAGCTGGAAACAAAGTGGGCCGACGATGCAACTTCACAGCTGAGAACAGACAGATGGTGGGGTACTCACAAATAGGAAACTAAACAGTCATAAAAATGAGTGGAACAATATGGATAAAGCTTAAACACCTAAGTGTTGAGGAAAAAAGGACATTTCAAAGTGATATAAAATAGGACACTATTTTTATCAAATTTAGACCTGAAAAACAGTGCTGTATACATTCATAGTAAAATAGAAAAGACGCAACTTCACAAGAGGCCCCCTGGGGGCCACTTCAGGGCACCTGCCCTGCTTTGTGCTAAAACCACCAGAGGTGAATACAGCAAAATGTTTCCAAAGCATGCAGGGCAGAGATCTGGGTGTTGGCTTTTATTATCTGCCTTTTCCTGCGTTCTTGAAATATTTCGTTCAAAGGAAAAGACAGAGAAACAGAGGGGTGTGAAGAGAGTGGGCCCCAACCAGGACCTGCCCAGCCTGGAGCCCTGCCACTGCTACCCCCACACCCCTGCCTTGCCCTACCCGCTGCCAGCCCCTTGCACCGAGTCCCCGCCCAACCCAGGCCCACCCCCAGGCCCTCCAGCTCACCTCGCCCACCGTGGGCTCCTGCTCGCCCAGGCCCACGATGAGGATGCAGTCCGCTTGCCGGATGCAGCGCTGGGTCCAAGGTGTTAGCGTGCTGTCTGCCTGGTAGAGCACGATCCGGTGGATGTCCTCCTGCTGCCCCAGCCAGCTGGACAGCCGGTACTCATGGACGCTAGAAGACACGTGGAGGGGCACAGATGCCAGAGCATGGACCTGGGGGTGAGCAGGAAGCTGGGGTGGGCCAGGCTGCTGCCCACACAGAGGCCGCGTACCTGTCCAGAGCAGCGGAGCCAAGGCGCTGTTTTATGTTGTCACTGGTCAGCAGCAGGATGGGGCCTGAAAACACAAACACTAACTACAGAAAACGGTCCTGACAGCCCAACTCCCAGGACCAGCAGCCCCAGGGCCTGCAGACAAGACCCCAACAGGTGGTGGGGGCCTCTCTGAACCCCAGTCTCCTTGCCTGCACAGGAAGGATTCAAATTTTTGCAACACTGAGACTGTGTGTGCATGTTGGGGGCATGGGAAGCACAGCTTGTAAAATGCAAGATAATACAGAATGCCCCAAACCCGGATGAGCACGGCTGGCCACATTCTGTCAGTGTCACTGGTGTAGTCACCACGTGGAGATGCACATCTTTTCACATCTTGTGTGTCTGAAATCAGTGTGCATCTTTCCTCTATGATGCCTAGATGGACACAGGTGCCGCGGTCTGCCCAACCAGGAGTTCCAGCAACGGAATCTGCAGAAAGGTCACCGGGGGCTCACATGCACTGGAGGCTGCAGACAAGCACCCACAACCCTGGGCTGGAGAGGACCCAGAAGTCCTGAGGGCTTTCTTCTTGTACAGGGCTCTCCAAGAGCTTCAGTTAAAACGTGAGACTAAGAAATCATTGCATTGTATTTTAACTAGCAGCATCTGCTTTCCTAGAGGCACACAAAATAGGGGTGTGTCCTATGACAACGGTCCCCCTGCTGAGACGTGGCACGGGTGTCTCGGACCTAAGTGGCAGGGGCTTGGGGTGAGGGGGCTCGTCCTGTTGGGGTTCTGCACTCCTGGCTACAAGCTCTCGCTGGTCATCAGCAGGGGTCCTGTAGAGGGAGGGAGACCTCTTAGGGCTGGGCTGCATCACAGGCCTGCAAGGGTGGGCACTGCAGTGATGGGTCTTGACCACCTCTCTTGGACGTCGTACAGGATGTGATGGGACTGGCAGGCTGTGTCTGGCTGCAGGAACAGTGAGGAGTGTAGTCCTTAGGCCCGCCAGGGACCCCAGGCTGGTCTCTACCTGCCCACTGGTGCATGTGTCCCATGTAGACACCCCTGCCTAGACTCAGGGGGGCTCTGCGGGGGCCCTCAGGGAAATGTCGGGCCAGCAGAGGTGGCACTCTGGGCTTCCATAGCACAGGCTGCCGCCCCTGTGGAGACCAACCCTGTCCCTAGCAGGGTCTGCTGCTTCTGGGCACGCAAGGGGTACGCCGGTCCAGGGCAGGGAAGAGAAACAGGATGGCTCGCCCACACTTGGGGCATAGCTGAAGCGGGCATCCGCTGCTGCTCCAACCTGCTCTGGCCTGGCTGCCAGACAGTCCTTCCCAAACACTGGAAGCTGAGGAGGCAGAACACCACCTCCAAGTGCTAGGAGAAAATGGCCATCAGCCTAGAATCTCCCTCCAGAAGGGAAAGCAACCTGCACAAGCATGGGCACCTGACTTCGGGCAACTAGGTTCAGCACAGCAGTGGGCCAAGTTCAGTCTCTCGAAAGGAGGGTCTGAGTTGCTGAGGAACCCTACAGACATCATCACAAAGCAATCCCAATGGATTGTAAACTGAAAAGGAAAGGAAAAACCGCAAAGCATTTAGAACATCTTCATGCTTGGGGGCGGCATGCAATTCCTTCAGGAAAATACAAAAGCAGCAATGATGTAAGAAAAAAATTGATAAATTGGCCTGAATTAGAATGAAGAACTTCTGTTTTCAAAAGACGTCATTAAAAGAATACAAAATCAAACCACAGAGAGAGAAAGATACGTGTGGTCTTGGCACCCAAACAAGGGACTGTGTCCAGGTCCCATAAAGAACTGTGCCCACCACCAAGGCGAAGACAGCAACCCAACAGAAAGATGCTGGGCCACCTGGCAGGCACCTACAGAGAGGGCACCCTGACGGCCAATGAACAAACTTCTTAGTCACGGGGCATACAAATTGAAGCCACAAGGAGAGGCCACTACACACTCACCACAATGCACAGAGACAAGACTAACCACCCAGAGAAGTGGACCACACACTCTTCCCAGGGGCGCCCAGCTGGCTCCATCCATGGAGGGTGCGACGCTTGATCTCAGGGTCGTAAGTTTGAGCCCCGCCATGGGCACAGAACTTACTTCAACAACAACAACATAACCCAAGACATCCTCTAGGACAGATTATATGTTAGGCTACAAAACCAGTCTTAATAAAGCTTTAAGACTGAAATCATTCAAAGTATCATTTCTGGCCACAATGGTGTGAAACTAGAAATCGGTAACGAGAGAACCAGAAAATTCACAAATGTGTGGAAATTAAACAACACCCTCCTGAACTACCCGCAGGTCAAAGAAGAAACCCAGAGACCAGCGGAAACACAGAGCATCCCAAACGCAGGGAGGGAGCAGTTCGCTGTGGAGAGAGGAGCCCAGAGCTATCAATGTGCTTGGAAGAAAGAAGATCTCAAATCAAGGACCTAGCTTTATTTATTTATTTAAATAATTTATAGACTTTATTTTTATTTAGGTCCACGGAAAAATTGAGCAGAAAGTATACAGAGTTCCCGTATACATCCTCCCCTCCCCTCCCTCCACCAGCCCGTTCCCTGTTCCCAGCATCTTGCATTAATGCGGTACGCTGTCACAGTCCATGAGCCAATACTGACGCATTAGGATGAACTGCAGTCCAGCGTGCTTATCAGGGTTCTTTATGTTGTACACTGTATGGGTTTGGACAAACGCGGAATGACACACATCCACCACTGTGCTATCACACCGAGTATTTTCACTGCCCTAAAAATCTTCCTCCATGCGCTCCCTTTTCATGCCTCCACCCCCCGACCCCTGGAAACCACTGATCTCTTTACCGTGTCCACAGTTTTGCCTTTTCCAGAGAGTTGGAATCACACAGCGTGCAGCCTTCTCAGATCGGCTTCTCTCAGTTAGTAACATGCATTCAAGGTTCTTCCATGTCTTCAGTTTGCTAAGACTTTAAGTTTTTTTATGAAGAACCTAACTTTATACCTTGGGTAACTAGGAAAAGAACAGCAACTAAACCCAGAACAAACAGAAGAAAGGAAATAATCGAGATTAGAACAGAGATAAATAAAATGGAGAACAGAAAAACAACAGAGAAAACCAATGAAACCAAAAGTTGGGTCTTTGAAAGAATCAACAAAACTGACAAACCTTAAGCTAGATGAATAAAGAAGAAAAGAGATAAGACTCAAATTATTAAAATCAGAAATGATAGTGGGACATTATTGATCTTACAGAAATAAAAAGGAGGCACCCGGCTGGCTCAGTCAGCGGAGCACACGACTCTTGATCTCAGGGTTGTGAGTTCAAGCCCTATGTGGGGTGTAGCGATTACTTAAAAATAAAATCTTAAAAAAAACCAAAACACAACTATTAATGGGAAGAAACTTCCTCAGTATATGAAAGGCCACACATAAAAACCTGAGCGGACATCACACTCAGTGGTACGAGACTGAGAGTTCTCCCCTAGGATCAGGAACAAGGAGAGGACGGCCGCCCTTACCACTTGTATTCGACAGTGTGCTGGAAGTCCCAGCCAGAGCACTTAGGCAGAAAAAAAAGAAAGAGAGAAAGAAAAAAGAAAAGCTATAAAAGGCATCAAAACTGGAAAGGAAAAAGTAACATCTCTGCTTGCAGACAACATGATCTTATATGTAGAGAACCCCAAAAAACCCATAACTAATAAATTAAGTTGCAAGATATAAAAATAACACAGAAGTCAGCTGTGTTCCTATACAATGACCATAAACCATCAGAAAAAAAAAGGGGGTTTAAGAAAAATAATTTATAATAGCATCAAAAAGAGCAAAGTATAAGGAGTAAACTTAACCAAGTACACCGAAAACCACAAAACATTGCTGAAAGAGATGAAAGAAGACGTAAGTATGTGGAAACGCATCCCGTGTGCATGGGTTGGAAGACTGAACATTGTTGAAGTGCCTGGACACCCAGGGCGAACCACAGGGTCAGTGCAATCCCTGTCAAAATCCCAATGCCATTTTTTACAGATAGAGAAAAACCAATCCTGAAATTCCCACGGATCTCAGGGACCCTGAAGAGCAAAGCTATCTGGCAGAAGAACAGAGCTGGAGGCCTCACGCTTCCTGACTTCCAAACCTACTACAGCAGTCAACACGGCGCGGTGCTGACATGAAGACAGACGTACAGACCGTGGGAGAGAAGGGCCCAGAAACGAACCCTCACCCATATAAAATGGTTCTCGGCAGGGTGCCAAGATCATTCAGTGGGGGGGGGGGGTCGTTTCTCAATAAACGATAGCAGGAAAACTGAATATCCATAAGCAAGAAAATAAACCTCTATTAAACTTCACACCTTTGACAAAAATTAGCCCCCAAACAGATCATTAAATGTAGACTGGAACCTCAGGGGGCGCCTGGAGGGCTCAGTCGGTCAAGTGTCCGACTCTTGGTTTCTGCTCAGGTCATGATCTCAGGGTTGTGAGATCAAGCCACGCTGGGCGTGGAGCCTGACGGAGGTCCTCTCGCTCGCTCTTTGTCCCTCCCCACGTGCCACACACACGCATGTCCTCTCCCTCAAATAAATGAATCAATCTTAAAAAAAAAAAGTAAAACTTTAGGCCTTTTGAAAAAACATAGAAGAAAACCTAGGCCCTAGGGCTAGGTGCAGAGGTTTTAGAAATGCTACTGAAAGCATGTTCCATGAAAGGAAAAAAACGGATAGAGTGGACTTCACCACAATTCAGAGTTCTGCCTGTGAAAGTGGACGGGGCATCAGAGGGGCGGCTGCACCCCCAGCCCAGCCAAGAGCCCATGTCTGGAGGGTTGGAGGAATTCTCAAACCTCAACAGTAAGAAAACAAAAAACTCAATCAGAAAAAGAGCAAAAGCCAGGACGTCATGAACAGATATTTCGCCAGAGAGGATGCGCAGATGGTAAAAAAGTACAGGGAGAGACATTCGGCATCGTGAACCATCAGGGAAACCAAGATGGAGCCACGAGCTGCCCTCACTGCCCGCCCATCAGAGCAGCAGAAACGGGGCGCCCGGGTGGTGCAGTCGGTTGAACGCCCGACTCTTGATCTTGGCTCAGGTCACGAGCTCAGGGCCGTGAGTTCAAGCCCCACACTGGGTGACACACTGGGTGTGGAGCCTGCTAAAAAACAATAACAGCAGAAATAAACACCAGTAACAGCTCTGAAGGCCGGCGAGGACAAGCAGCGGTGGGGCTGCGGCGGGAGCACGCAGGGGTGCAGCCCTCTAGAAGGACTGCACATACACTGACCACACTCACCGCATGCCTAGATGTCCATCCAGACAAAGGAAAACTTAGGCGCACACAAAAGCCTTTACACAAAAAGTCACAGAGCTTCACTGCTCCACAGTGAAAGGGCATCGTCTGAGCCAACAACGCCTGTGTCCAGAGGTCATCTGTGCATGATTCCATTTTTAGGGCATTCTCAGAACAGGCTCCGAGTTAGGAGCTGCAGGGGCGGGGGCCTGCACCTGGTGGCGGTGGCAGGAACCCACCCGGGAGTCAGGGTGCCGCAGAGCGCACATCGACCCAGGTGACGTCTGCAGGCCCTCAGACCACACCAACGGCCTTCCTGACCTTGACAGGGTCCTATCGTTATGTCACCCGGGGGAAGGGTACATGATCCTCTCTTTACTGTTTTTGCAATTTCCTGTGAATCTGTAATTATTACAAAATAAAGTTTTTTTAAAAAACAGAGTAAGCTTCTATGAAAGCAGCACATCTCTGCTGTAGGACTTGGAGATGCTGTGTGTGCCCTGGACAGTGTGAGCGACGCCAACAGGAGATGAACAGGATCCCCACAGCGGGGGTGTCTGTTACAGTGAGTGCCTTCTGTGTTTTAGAGTTTTGTTTCGTTTTTTATTTTATTTATTATTATTATGTCATGTTAGTCACCATACATTACATCATTAGTTTCTGATCCATGATTCATTGTCTGCGTGTAACACCCAGTGCTCCATGCAGAACGTGCCCTCTTTAATACCCATCACCGGGCTCACCCATCCCCCTTCCCCCTAGAATTTTGTTTTGAGATTAAGTTTTAAGGACCAGAGTAGTATCTTCCAATTTTATAAATCATTTTTATTTGGTATTTATCTAATGCTTTCTATTGTCAAATGTCTACATCAGGCAGAGTATTAAAATATACACTCTCCTCACAGACCCCGTTTCAGGACAGTAATGGAACACTCACTGTATTTATTATTATGCCATCTTTAAAAATACAACCCCTGACATTTTCAGTACAACTACATCACAGAAAGTTGATCCACTATTATTATCGTCACTCACAGTTATCTAAAAACTTATAAATAAAGTATTAAGAATAGAGAACACTTCGGGGCTTGTGGACGGCGCGGGTGGTTGAGCGTCTGACCCCTGGTTTCAGCTCAGGGCGTGACCTCAGGGCCGTGAGACCGAGCCCTGCGCCGGGCTCCACAGTCAGCGTGCCGTCTGCTCATGATTCTCCCCCTCCGCCCTCACCCCCGCCCCCACTCTCAAATAAACAAAACCTAAAAAAAAAAAAGGAATACAGAACACTTGATGATTTTGGCAATTCCTAAGAGCTCAGGAATTTCTATTCCTTGTTCTCGAATTCCAACGTTTAACGGCTGTCAGGAATTTGAAAATACTACCCAAGCTCCCTGACCCCGACTGAGGGCATTTTCCACACGGTCAGTCAGCTCCTGCAGCCACTGCAGCGTCCCCCCGGGTAGAAGGCTCCCTGAGCCACAGGTGCAGGGAGGCCCAGCCAGGCCCCCACAAGACCGTGTTTGCCACCAAGACTGTCAGGACGCCGGGCAGACACTCTCCTGCCCCCAGCAGCCCTCTCCCAGCATCCATAAGGCTTAGCTGTGAAGGCGACCCTAACCGCACTTGCAGAAGGACCACGGGCAAGCGGAGGAGGGCTCCAGAGGACCCTGGTGGCCCTGGGCAGGACTTACCGATGGCACTGAGGGCGTGCTTGAGCTCCAGGGCAAAGGCGGTGAGGGGCACATCCTCGGACACAGGCATGGCAGCCACCGTGGAGAGGTTGCCGGCGGGGTTCCCCGAGTCCCACTTGCTGCCCACAGTGTGCAGCCCAAACTGGTGACCTGCGGAGCACAGGGTCCTGCGTTGGCCTAAGAGGCTGGGCCGCGGCTGACAGTCTCTAATTGTTTCTCGAGGGCACCAGGACACAAGGGCCTGGGAGAGAGGAAGGGGCCCCAGGGCTTGCTCCAGGCCTCCATAACCAAAGCGTCTCGTGCCCACCCACCGGACCACCCTGCCTTTCCCATACTGTGAGCACCTTGCAGTTCACACACTCCAGGACTCAGGCCTCACTGATGAGAGGCACAGCATACAGAAAAGACCCTGAGACCCAGAGAAACCTCAGACTTCAGGCCCGCATCCTGCGGTGTTTCCACTACGCACTGTAGAAACAGTGAGAGCAACCCGTGGGGGGCAGCAGCCTGAACCTTTGAGCAACAAGCCAGTGCAGTGAGAGCCTCCTGTCCCTGAGACCGGCTGTGAGGCCCAGGAAACTCAGTGCCTCCCTGGGGCCCCCACGGCAGCAGAGAAGGAGGCAGCAGGCCTGCCGACCCACCGAGTTGTTGGTTAGAGGGTCCCTGAGACTTTATTTACAACAATGGTCATTTCTTGGCCAGGAGCACCTCCTATTTTCATGGAAGAGGTGGGGGGGGGGCAGCCTCACTCTCCTGTTGGCCACATCCCAGGCAGACTCTGGTCTCCTGCAACCTGCACACGCCAAGGGCTCTCTTCCCGGCTCCCCGACTGCCTGCTGCCCTGGCCTGCTCCATGCTGCTCGCCTGGCCCAGCCAGCCGGCTGCCAACCCCCTGACTCCCACGCAGACCCCCCCGACCTCTGCAGTGCACAGCCATGCACATGCACTGGCCACACCGGAGGGGCCCAGCTCCTCCAAGACAGCATCCATTTCTGAGTCCGCTCATCTCACCCTGGGTGAGGAACGGCAGTTTTGAGTCCCAGCTGTGTCCCTGCATGGCCTGACCCAGAAACCAGAGGGGACGCAGGACAGCAGAGAGAGGAGGCAGCTCAGAGCTGGTCCGGGGCAGGGAAAGAAAAGGCCATGAGCTGGTCACTGGGTGCACACTGGGCGGCAGAGGGGCCTCTTTGCAGCAGTTTTCCTGCAGCTTCTCCTCTGGGAAGCCCCCTCCTTTCTGTCTTTTCTAGCGACCTCTGACGCCAGAACCCTCCGTCTGAGGCAGAACCAAAGGGAACTCTCTTGCTAGCTTTGCATGGCTCTCTCTTCGCCCTCACCAGAGGCACTGGGAGGTCCTGGTTCTGGCTAGGAGGGAGATAGGGCAGGCACGCGGCACCTAATGGCTGCTGACAATTGCTCAGAAGGGTGCACAGAGGAGGGCGGATGGGCTGTGGCCTCCACCACCACCAGCCCCCCCAGCTCAGGCAGGCTCCATCCCCCTCCCAGCCAGGTGCTGCCTCCAGGGATCTTTCCCAGGGCACCCAGCACTAAGCAAGCACTTGCCTGGGGCTGCAGACACAGTGGGGCAGAGCCCCCCCAACTCTCCACACCCTGCACCAGAGCAGGGAAATCACAGAGAAAAGAGGGATGGAGAAGGAATTCTTGAAACCTAGCACGAAGCCCTGGGCTCACCGCCGCGTGGCCCACGCGTGACACCAGCCGGCCTCCACACCGGCTCTGGGGAGTGCACAGTAGGGCAGACCAGAGTAGTATCGCAAAGGCCTCGAGAACTAAACTAACGTTCAAACACAGTCAGGGCCAGGACATGCTCTGTGAATATGAGCACCCCGACAGTCTGTTAAAACAGGAGATTTAAAAGAGAACCCGAGTCTCATGACATCATGCCTGAAATACAGGATATAATCCAAAATTACCAGCTATACCAAAAGCCAATAAAATCTCACCTAGAACAACAGCAGAAAAATGACAACAGGTCACAGAATCTGGAACTACTTGACAAGGACGGTGAGGCAGTGATCGTGGCCAGTAAGACACCTGCACAACTACCAGTGAAGACAGGGACCAGAGCCAACGACCCTGAAGACCCACCACAAGAAACTATTCCCTCTGAACACTGGAGGAAGGAAAAAACCAGCTGTGCCCCAAAGACCTCGGAGACAGTAACGGGCCTGGCATCCGTGTCACTGGATTTCTGGAAGAGGCTAAAGAGGACAGAGCTGAAAGAATATTTGAAGAAATAAGGGCTGAAAACTTCCCAAGTTTGGTAAAAGACATAAATCTATAGATTCAAGAAAATGAGCATTTAGTCTCTATAAAACTAAGGACAAAGACAAAGTATTGAACGCAGCCAGAGACAAAGCATGGGAAACGGACTTGGGAACAGCCATGTGTGGGCCTCTCATCAGAAGCCGTGGAGGCCGGTGGCAGCGTGTTCCCCCGGTGCCGCGGCGAAGGGCCCCCTGGTGCAGCGGCGCATCCGCGAACAAGTCTTGGGGATGAAGTAAAACAGACAGCCTCAGATGAAGGGAACTCAGAGAATATGTAGCCAGCAGGGCCGCCGGGGTGAAGAGTGGCAGAGCGTAGGTATTCTAAATGATTCTCCGCTCGCGCTTCCACAGCAGGTTTGCTGGCTGAATGCAGACGTCCCCGTGCTGCGTGAGGGGCTCACTGAGCACAGCTGCGGGGGCCACTCAGAGTGATGGGGCCGTGAGGAACGGGAGCTGCGATCCCACAGCAGCTACGGAAAGCTCCCTGCGAAGACGCACACTGGAACCTCGAGTGAGAAATACGAGCAGAATACTCAAAAAGGCTGAAGGAACTCCAGAGAGGGTGGGCAGAGGAACTGGAGAAAGAACGTGAGGGGAGGACAGGCACCAGTCCCAGCCCAGGAGGAGCTGCTCCACACAGACGGTCTGCACACAAACTACACAAGGGGTCAGGTGGGGGCGCCTGGGGAGCTCAGGCGGCGAAGCATCCACCTTCGGCTCAGGCCGTGATCCTGGGGTGCTGGGACTGGTCAGCGGGGAGCCTGCTTCTCCTCCCTCTGCCCCCCAGCTCGTGCTCTCTCTCTCTCTCAAATATATAAAATCTTAAAAAACATACAAGTTGTCAGGTAGGATGACAAAAACGCAACCCAACTGCGCCTTCCACAAGAAACCCGCTTCGAACATAACCAGTAACACCACGTGCTGGGCCGTGCTTCCCACGTCCGCCCCGGACCTCAGGGCGTGGCCTCGTTTGGAAACAGGTCTTTGCAGATGTAGTCATCGAGATGAGCTGCACCGGATTCGGGTGGTACCGGCACGCTTTGCTGCTCCATGGGGCACACCGGCCACCCCAGTGCCCAGCTCACTGCCAGGAGACACAGGGCCGCCCTCCCACAGCTCGCGAACTGGCATGGGGCACAGACTATACAGGAGGACGAGGGAGCGGCGGGATGAGCCAGCGGATTGAAATGAAGTAGAAAAGGGAAACTGAGGGGTGCAGGGCTTGGCGTGGCCAGGTGGGTGTGGGGCTCTGCTGAAGGGGTTCCGGCAGAGGGCACAGCAGGCCAAGGCAGGTGCAGGCGGTTCCCGCCGCTGCTGACCAGGACAGGGGGCCAGCAAGTATTTCACAGAGCACTTTTGCAGAATTAGAACACATAAGCTGACAGGGAAAGGCCCAGCACTGGAGAATCACCTGTTCAGCTCGGGTCAGACAACGGCCTCCCACCAGTACCCCCCAGTGCCAGGTTTAAATCCGCGCTCCACGGCGGACCAGGGCTTCCCTCCCGCACTGCCCACGCCCAGGCCTGTAGCAGCCATGGGGCAGGTGGGGCCCCTGAGGCGGGAGGGCGGGGCTCCCCAGGACACACCTGTTGCAGTTCCCTGCTGGAGGCTGCCCAAAATCTTCTCACCCAAGAGATGAATCAGCCGCGTCACAACCTGGGGGCAGAGAAAGAAAGGAGGCCACACATTTAAACCAAGAAGAGAAGCACCCTGGATCCACATTTTCGAAACCACCATGTCTGTAAACCCCTCTGGGCTGAGGGCAGTGGGGTGGTGGCAGGCTGGTCACCGGGAGGGGGGCCCCAACTCTATGGGATGAGGGGCTGCCCCACAGAGAGCCCGCCAGGGGCCAGCAGGTGTGAGGGGCACATGTCCTGTGACCTGGCACCTGAGCCAGGGTCTCTTTTTACTTCCAGGGCAGGGAAGCACCAAGGGAAGCCACGACCACCCTACCAAACTGCCTTATCCAAATTCCGAGTTCCCCTTTCCCAAGATGCAGAGCAAGAAAGCCCTGTACTGTGGGAACCACACATCCCTGTACTTGCCCCTGCCTGTCCTGAGACTCCTCGCTGGTTTTATTATTTATTTATTTATGATTTTTATGTATTTATTTGAGATAGCGAGAGAGCACAAGCAGGGGGAACAGCAGAGGAAGAGGGAGAAGCAGGCTTCCCGCGGAGCAGGGAGCCCGATGCGGGGCTCGATTCCAGGACCCCGGGACCATGACCCGAGCTGAAGGCAGATGCTTAACAACTGAGCCACCCAGGCGCCCCTCCTCACTGGTTTTAAACACCACGTGGGGCATCGCTCGTCTTGTGGAATGGGCCAGGCAGGCTTCACTCGCTGGGTCCCCGCGACCCCCTCCTGCCTCCTGGCAGTGCCCAAGTCACCTGTCCCAAGGCCCTTATCCCCAAGTGCTGGTCCACACAGACACTTCCTTTAAAACGTGCAATCTGCCTGCTCCAGGTCACTCCAATCTGCACCTCACTCCGGTACTCAGAAGGATGCAGGCCGGTGCCTGATAATCCTGAGTTCACGGTCTGGATGTCCCGCTTCCTGAAGGCAGCCCGCAACAGGAGCGCTTACCTGTGGGTACCTGCGCTTGATGGATGTCAGGGCTCCTGTCGGAAGCTTGGCCAGCTCGGAGTCCCGAACGGCATGCACTGTCGTCGCCCTGGCCTGGTGGGTGAGCGTCTCCACCTGAAGAAGAGAGGCTGGGGAAGCACAGCCATACTGCTCACGCCCTCCAGCCCTACAGACCCAACCAGAAGGCAGAGCACATGGCCGCCCTTCTGGAACATGGTGTATGGGGCAACAGGAAAGAAAGGCGCTAATCCAGCCATGCCTGTGCTGTTGGAGGAGCATCAGTGAGGGCTTGCCAGAGGGCGTGCTGCCGGCAGCACTGGGACCTGGGGTCAGGCACCAAGAAGACACCAGCCTAGCCGGGGCCTCGTCCTACGTAAGTCTCAGAGGAACCACCTTGGGGCATGTTTTCCTGGTAGGGGTGAAGGGGCTGCTCCAGGGTCCCCCCCCAGGGAGACGCAGCCAGCCGCTCTCCCTGGAGACTTTCAGAAGTGACTGTGCCACGAAAGTCAGCCCCCCAGGAAAGGTGTGCCCCAGACTAGGCGGGTAGGAGCCCTCCTCAGGCCACTTCCACGGGCCAGTAGCCACCCTGGGGCAGAGCACGGTGAGGAGGGAGCCCGGCCCTACCACGCCAATCAGGTCTCCGCGGCCATACTCCCCCGCCAGTCGCTTTTTGCCGTCGTCCTTCCGGATCACTGAGCGTAGCCGGCCACTGAGGACGATGTAGGTGCAGTCTGACTTGTCCCCCTGCCTGCGCGGACAGAGGCTGTTGGGTGCGGAGGGGCAAGGCCAGGAAGCCCTCCCCCATTTGAGGTGGGGGAAAAAAAATGCAATCTTCTCACTGTATTTTTTTTTTGTTTTGGAAAATACAGTTACTTTCCATTAAGAAATATATACGCCAGGGGCCCCTGGGTGGCTCAGTTAAACGTCTGCCTCCGGCTCAGGTCAGGATCCCGGGGTCCTGGGATCGAGCCCCGGTTCGATCGTTGGGCTCCCTGCTCAGGGGAGTCTGCTTCTCCCTCTGCCTCTGCCCCGCCCCCCTGCTTCTGCTCATGCGCTCGCAGACACGCACACTCTCTCTCAAACAAAATCTTTTAAAAAAATAAAGTTTTAAAATAAATAAAAATACATATGCTAATATATAAATGGCTTATTATGATTTTTAAATAAATGATTACATATTTAAAACGTCCTTAGTTTTAATTTTCAGTACCATGAAGATCGACAGCTGTAACCGCATCTGTGTGACACGGAGCTAGGGTGCCCAGACGACACCCCAGGGGCACATTCAGCACATGAGCACCTTCAATGCCATTTTAACGTCACCTCTGCTGGGCCATCTCAAAGGATAGTGTGGATTTGCAGCGGATGACGTGGAAAGATGCCCATGAGAAAGCGTGTGTGTCTGAGTGTGTGTGCACGCACACGGGTGTGGTGACCTCGGGGGGCAGAGCCGCATCTGTCAGCGGCACCGTCTTCCCAGTGGAGACAGTGCGGAGGGCAGAGACCTGCACCCCCGTGGGCCCCACCTGTACACCGCGCGCCCGGCCTCCACCTCCATCCAGTCCAGCGCGAAGTCGATCTGCCGCACGAAGGACGACACCCGCTTCACCACGGTGTGTGCGACACCCAGGACCACAGTCGGCTGCTTCCGCATGATTCTGCCAAGCCAGCCCAGAGTCACGCCTGCCCCACCACGGCCTACAGCCGACCCCACCAGGGCCAGCCCTTCCCTCCAGGCCACAGCACTTGAGAGTTGGCAGGACCCACACCCCCATTTATCAAACGGTGATGCCACGTAGCAGGTGACAGAGACACAGGCCCAGGGCTAGGACAGAGCTCGGTGCCCACTCGGCCACCTGCTCCATCATGGCCCATGTACACCGAGCGCCCAGCAGCCCTGGGAAAGCCCACGGAGCCCCCTGCCCACTGCCATCTACCTCACAGATGTGCTCAGAGCACAGGCCTCACATGGGGTCTCGGCCCTGGGAGTGCGATGCAAAGTCCCTGCCCCCCACAATGTGCCCTGAAGTCCAGGGTGGGTGGAGAGAGTGGCCGCAGGGGGCACAAGACAGGGTGAGGCTGAGAGGTCGGAGGGCAGCAACCACATGGGGCCTCGAGCCGGGAAAGGCAGTGGGTGGATCCTGGACACAATGGAGGAGTCCCTGGCAGGCTCTGGCCAGCAGGAACACAATGGACCTGGTACCCTGGTCGCTGTGTGTGAACAGGCTGCTGGGGGTGAGGGCAGAAACAGGGCGTCTCCTAGGGTGTGGAGGCTTCTGGAAGGCAGCAGCAGGGGCATGGTCAGCTCAGGGGCTGCAAGCCGGACTGGGGCCCCTCCAGGACTCGGCCCAAGCGATGGGCAGGTAAGAGTCACCAGTCACAGAGCAGACAAAAGCGGGAGCAGAAGCAAAGTGGGGGGAAATCTACGGTTCAGCTTTGAACAACAGATTAAGGAAGCCCCTGAGGCCCCCCGGGGGATGTCAGGACAGCAGGCCGACGCACAAGCCTGCACTCAGGGGGGAAGTCTGGGGGGAGACGTGAATTTGGTACACAAAGACCCAGGACTGGATGAGATTGCTCAGGACACCAGTCAGACGACGTCTACAGGGCAGGTCGGGGCCCAGCAGGGACTCACTCATAGAAGTGTGCCTTGGAGATGGAGAGGAAGCTGCAGTCCCTGTTGGCCTTGATGGTGAAGATGAGGGGCTCCCCCGTGAGCACGGCCAGCTGCCCCACCACTTCCCCGGGGCGCACCACGAACAGGCAGGTGTCCCCCTCACTGTCGACCTTCCGCTGGTACACGTGCAGCAGCCCCGAGACCACGAAGAGGATGTTCACGTCCTGACCAAACAAGGGGTGTGGGCCGGAGACCACGGGGGCTGCCCGCGCTGTCTCATGTCACTGTTCCTGGGCCCAGGCTCTCCCAGGAAACGTGTCAGCAGCATCCACGGTTTTATCGTTTGATTCTCTTGTGGCAGAGAGGCTAGCCATGGACGCATACCCCGCCCACACGTCAGCAGGTCGCCCGCACGTCAGCGGGTCTGTGCCGCCCAGGTGCTCCCTTCTGTCTCCACGCAGCCCCGCTGAGTCTCCCCGACCCCACACACACCACACGTCTGCCAGGTGTGCCTGTGAGAGATTCCGATGCCCACCTCAACTCACCTGTGTCCATCACCTGGCCTCTCTCCAGACCTGCTCACCCTGCTCTAGTCGGGCCCCTCCTCTCTGGTCCGAGCAGGAAAGGGCCAGTGCAGGGCTCTGGGAGGCCCGAGGCCAGAGGCTTGGCCCTCAGGGTCTGGGAGGCCAGGGGCAGACAGAGGCCGGCTCTGCACCCCGTGCCCCCCACACAGCCTCCGAGGAGCCCCGGGTACTGTGCGCCACAGAAGGCAGTAGTGAGGACTGAGGCCTGCAAGTAGATGAGGGCTTTCCTGACCTGTGGCCCAGACTGACCGGCATAAGAGAGTCAGCCAGCAGTCCGCTTCCTCTGGGGAAAGGAAGACCCTTTCCTGGTCACGGCACACACACGAGGGAAGGAGGGGGAGGGGAGAGGCAGGGACACCGATGCCCTCGGACAGCCTCAGACAGTCCCCTCGGGGGCCTGACGCCACCTTGCCCCCCCGACTGGACCGCCTCGCCTTCCCCATCCAGGGCCCACAGGCTCCTGCTGCCTGGGCACGTCTGTCCCCCAAGTCTGCACAGCCAGCTGCCATCACCTGGACCCCTATGAGGCAGGAGTGGAGGCCCAGGCTCGGTCTGCTCTCCCAAGACAGACCCGTCTCACCAAAGCTGCTCTAAAAGCAAACTAGGCAAAACACCGTCCACCGTGCTAGCGCAGGAGCCAGAGAAAACGCAGCTCCGAGAAGGACCCCCAGACCACACCAGCACCAGGGGAGACGAGCTCCCAGGAGGGCAGAAGCTGTGGAGGTTATCTTTGCCTGCCCAGCAGAATGTGGCTTTCAGAATCAGAAATTAGGTCCATTTCATTACAAAACTATTTTTCATCTGTATTTGGATCTGAGAATTGAGGAAACAAAAGCATCTCTTCTGCACCTGACTCTGAAATCAGTGATGACTCCTATACGAATGCACATGCGCGAGTGTCCATGAGCGTGCACACGCACCCTCCCCCACGAGGATAGGCCCACAAGCCTGGGGTAAAGAGAGCATACCACAGAAATGGGGATGACAGGCCCTGCATCACGCGTCCAGCGCGTGCCCAGGCTGGGCCACAGGGAGGCTGCCTCCTCAGCGCTCCATCCAGCACTGGCCACAGCACTGGGCAGGCCTGGGGACCGCTCCCTCCCACCGCAGCCTTTTGCTCACCTGGTCTCCCTGCCTCGACACCACTGTGCCCCCCGGAACATGGAGAAGTGTCACCCGGCCATCCAAGAGTGAGGGGTCCTAAAAACAGGAATGCAGGAATCAACACAAGGAGCGTGGACATGCGCTGAGGACCACCACCAAGCTGGACCCTGCACAGCCACCCATGCAGACTGAGGCCGTCGGCGCAGGACACCCAGTCAGGGGCCCCGGGGTCTTGTGAGCTCTACCTCCAGGAGCTCAAGCGGGCTCCCACAGGAAATGGAGAAAAATGCCCTTGGGTCTCAGCGGTTGGGGGGGGGCAGGGACCATTTGGGACACCCCCCCCCCAGAGCATTCTGTTCTCCACAGGCTTGCCCTCAGGGGAAACAATTTCAGCAGAGCCTAGCCTGCTGGTGTCCCTCGGGGCTTCGGTGACCAGAGGAAGAAGAGGTCGGGGTGAAACACAAGTCCGATTGATCCTGACACACAGCCCTCGCTGAAGACAGACCAGCGCAGGGGTCACGGTGTGTCCCGCTCCCCACGCCTCACGGCCACGTCACTCCACATCTGTTGACTGCAGTGCCTTCTCTTTGTTTTCTCATCAATTGTAAGTTTAATATAACAAATGTTAAAAGCAGCAATTCAAAACCATGAATGTTTTCAAAGGCTCACGGGGTTATTACAAGGTCAGTTGGCAGTAATGCAGCTACTATCCAGCATGGATGAAATGCTGGGGTGTGGATGGAGTTAGGGTATGCTGACGTCCCGAGGAAGACACCTCCCACCGTTCCCCCTCTTCAAGCCCAGAGCCTGGAGAGCCTGAGTGGGAGGTGCAGGTGCACCGAGGCAGGCCTTGCTCATCCTCTGCTTCCTCAGAGGCCTAGAAAGCAGGCCTGGGAGGTTGCTGTGCCCTCAGAGGCCAGGCAGGAGCCACAGACTGGATCCCAGGTTCCACACCCCTACTGGGCTGGGGCTGGCTTCTCCGCTCCCCTTCCATCTGGCCCCAGGTCGGGGCTTCTGTGGCAGCAGCCGTGGGGCTGAGAAAGAACTGGGCCCAACCCCAGCTGCTCCCTGCCTGGACCACGCTAGGGAAGCGGAGGGAGACCGCAGTTCCTCTGACCAGGGACGTCGTATCCCACTATCAAGAAACAGCCACGAGGTGCACAAAACACACATGGGCAGAAGCAGACGCAGACCGGCCAGGGGTGCTGGAATTTTCCGACCAGAATTTTAAACAACTGTGGTTAATATAGGCTAAGGGCTCTAGGATAAAGTAGACAGCATGCAAGAACACACAGAGGTGGAAATCCTGAGAACCAAAGAGAAAAGCTGGAGATAAAGACAGGGTGGCAGAAATGAGCCCTCTGACGAGCTTGTTTGCAGACTGGACCCGCTGAGCAGAGTCTCGATGCTTGAGGACACAGCAACAGAAACCCTGAAATTGAAAAGCAAGCAAGCAAACAAAACTGATAAACAAAGAAGACGATACCCAAGGACTGTGCGACAATGATAAACGTGTAACATACATGTGATGGGAAGGCCAGGAGGACCCCCCCCGCAAATTAATGGCCCAGGAATGTCAGAGAACACCAAGCAGGATAAACGCCAAAAACCCACACCCAGGCGTGTACAGCACCTTCAAACTACAGGAAATCAAAGATAAAGATCCTGGAAGAAGCAGAGAGGAGAAACACCTGACCCAGAGAACAAAGATAAGAATGACATCAACTTCTTGGAAAGCACATGAGCAAAAGGAAAAAGGCAAATATTTAAAATGTCGAGAAAAAAACACACCAACCTAGAATCCCGTACCCAGTGAAATCTTCCTTTAAAAGTGAGGGAGCAATGAAGATGTCTAACAAATGAGAACCAGAGACTTTGTTGCCAGCAGACCTGCCCCGAAAGGTGTTCCAAGGACTCGAGAGAGGAGGGGACCGAGGTCAGAGCCGCAGATCTCCACAGACAAAGAGCCCAGGAGAATCCAGCGAAGGCAAAATCAACACTTTCATTGTCCTCCTTTTTTTTTAAAAGATTTTATTTATTTATCTGGCAGAGAGTGAGCACAGGCAGAGGGAGCAGCAGGAGAACCCACGTGCCCGTTTGTTTTTTTTTCAAGATTTTATTTTCATTTTACACCCAGCATGGGGTTTGAACTCACAACCCTGAGATTAAGAGTCACATGCTCCAGGTGCCTGGGGCGCTTAGTCAGTTAAGCATCCACCTTTGGCTCAGGTCACGATCTCGGGTCCCGGGCTTCAGTCCCGCATCGGGCTCCCTGCTCAGGGGGGAGTCTGCTTCTCCCTCTGACCCTCCCCCCTCTCATGTGCGTTCTCTCTCTCAAATAAATAAATAAAATCTTTAAAAAAATAAAAAATAAAAATAAATCAAAAAAATAAAAAATAAATAAAGAGTCACACGCTCCCCGGGAAGAGCCAGCTGGAAGCGCCCCCCCGCCCCTGTTCTTAACTGGTCCTCAATACAGCAGCAACGCTGCAGTCACGCTGCAGTGACCCAAGGGTGGCAGGTCCGGGTGGCGTGGTTCCAAGCTCTCACACTCTACAAGGCAGTACAGTGTTTAAGAGGAAGACTCCGTTTCCCTATGCACTGAATACGCCCGACCCCACGGGGTGGGCTTTCCCACGCCCGGCATGCCTCCGGCTCTCTGCGACACCTGCTGGGCAGCCTGCAAGTCAACTCAGTTTTGACCCCACAGGTTAGGGGCTCGGTCCCACCAGACTCCCCCCACTTCAGACGCCAGCCCCAAGGAGAGGGTCCCCAGGGTGCACACAACTTGCTGCACAAGGAACTGGCTATGAATTGGAGGTTCCCACAACCCCTCGAGTTCGCAGAACTCTGGGAAACATGTATGCTCTGTCACTGGTGTGTTATAAAGGGCATGAGTCAGGAAGAGCCCAGTGGAAGTGATGCATAGGGCCGGGTATGGGGGGGAAGGTCACGGAGCCTCTGTGCCCTCTCTGGGTGCACCACCCTCCCCATGTGGGTGTGTTCACCCACCCGGAAGCTCTCTGAACCCCGTAGTGTAGGGATTTCTGTGGCGGCATCACCACGGAGGCGTGATGGATTACTAATTCAGTCTGCAGCCCCTCCCCTCTCTGGAGGATGGGGGTAGGGCTGAAAGTGCCCAGCTTCTGACTGTGGCTTCGTCTTTTCTGGTGACCAGCCCCATCCAGAGTCACCTCGGGAGCTGTCAGGAGCCACGGGCAGAGACCAAAACACATTATTTTTCATCATGTCAGTGTAATTTGAAAGTGAACTAGGGTTAGGTGTAAATGTATCTTGCAAATTTAGGACAACCACTAAAAAAAGTAAAAAAGGAATACAACAAACCAGCTAAAAAAGGAGAAAAAACAGATCATATAAAATGCCCAATCAAAATTAGAAAGAGCAGAAAAAGAGTGGTAGATGAAAGTAACAAAAAACAAGGGCAACAAATAGAAAACTGTAACCAATGTGGTAAAGAGTAACCCGATTCTATCAATAATCACTTAAACATCAATGGTCTGAATGCCCCAATTAAAGGACAAAGATCGTCAGACTGGCTACAACAAAGGCCTAGTCCATGAAGGAAAAAATTTATAAGCTGGAATTCATTAAAATAAACAAATTCTGCTCAGTAAAAGACACTGTCAAGAGAATAAAAAGACAAACCACAGATGGAAGAAAATATTTGCAGAAGACACATCTGATAAAGGACTGCTATCCAAAACAAACAAACAACTTTTAAACTCAACAATAAGGACACAAACTACCTGGTTAACAAATGGGCGAAGACCTTAACAGATTCCTCACCAAAGACACACACACACACACACACACACGAGAGCGTGCTCCACGTGATATGCTATCAGGGAAATGCACACTTAAACAACAACGACATACCACTGCACACCTACTGGAATGGACAAAATCCATTAACATACTGACAGCACCAAATGCTGGTGAGGATGTGGGGCAGCAGGAACCGTCACTCAAGGCTGGGGGACATGCAACAGGGTGCGGCCAGTTTGGAAACAATTTGGCGGTTTCTTGCAAAACTAAACCTACTTTTACCATAAAATACAGCCCTTGCACCTCTTCCTATTTACCCAAATGAGTTGAAAATGTAGGCCCACACGGACATGTAGAGTAGCTTTATTTAAAGCTGCCAAAACCTAGACACAACCAAGATGTAAGTGAATGGATAAACCGTGGTTCCTTCCAGACAACAGAATGCTGTTCAGCGCTAAAAAGAAATGACCTCTCAGGCCATGAAAAGACATGAGGAACCTTAAGTGAAGGAGGCCACACACTGTATGATTCAACAACATGGTGGAAAAGGCAAAACTGTGGAGACAGTAAAAAGGTGGGGGGCTGAGGGAGGGATGAACAGGTGCAGCAGGGGGTTTTTAGGGCAGCGAACCACTCTGTGTGAGGCTGTCCCCACTCGCCCACGGAGTACACACCACCGAGAGAGCCCTGAGGTAACGCTAAGGGCTTTGGGGGTGATGACATGTCCGTGCAGGTTCTTCTACTGTACCAAACGCACCACTGGGCGGGGGCGTCAGTACTGGGAAAGGCTGTGCTGGGCAGGTGGAGGGGGGCAGCAGGTATACGGGAAATCTCTGTGTTCTTCTCAGTTCTGCTGTGAACCTAAAACGGCTCTAAAATATAGTCTGTTACAAAAATTGAGTAAGTAGTGAAAAAAGACATTTGTGATATAGCTGAGGAGACATGCCAACTAGCAGCTGGGTGGACTGTGGTGCGAGGCCTTTCCCACCTGTGAGGATCACACGCCACCGCTCAGTAGTGGCCACAGATAAAAAAACATTCCAGATCTATAAAATGGAATAACCAAACTTGAGAACTCAGCGCACAGGTTTAGCAGATTAGACACTAAAAGCAGAATGTGAACTCTGATAAAAACGTGTATATCAAGTTCAAGGACTTACAGGAATATGGGAAATACAGACAAAAGGGGGAAGACAAGGCGCCTGGGTGGCTCAGTCGTTAAGCGTCTGCCTTTGGCTCAGGTCGTGATCCCGGGGTCGTGGGATCGAGCCCTACATCGGGCTCCCTGCTCGGCGGGAAGCCTGCTTCTCCCTCTCCCACT
>NW_027397187.1:325369-367375 GCF_003265705.2 Callorhinus ursinus | reverse complement strand
CATCGGGCTCCCTGCTCGGCGGGAAGCCTGCTTCTCCCTCTCCCACTCCCCCTGCTTGTGTTCCCTCTCTCGCTGTGTCTCTCTGTCAAATAAATAAAATCTTTAAAAAAAAAGGGTAAGACATAAAACATAAAGGAGAACACACATCCCACAGGAGCCTCTGAAGGAGAAGAGAGAAAATATGCAGAGGCAATATTTGAAGAGAAAATGCTGATAATTTTTCAAAAGGAATTCAGAGGTCCAGACTGAAGAAGCCCAAAGAATTTCATGTAAGATAAACAAAAAGAAATCCACACCCAGTTCTGAAATTGCAGGAAAGCAAAGATGAGTGTCTTCTTTTTTTTATTTTATTTATCTATTTGAGAGGGACAGTGAGCAAGAGCAGGGGGAGGGGCAGAGGGAGCAGTTGAGGCAGAGGGAGAAGCAGACTCCCCACTGAGCCGAAGGCAGACGCTTCACTGACTGAGCCACCCGGGTGCCCCAACAATGAAAATATCTTAAAAGCAGCAAGAGAAAAGTTATTTTCAAAGGAGGAAAGACCAGCACACGACTTTCTACAGTGACGCTGGGGCCGGGGACGGTACGCGGCTGCCAACATGTCACCTAGAGCTCACCTCAACCAACCGCCCTGCGAGCAGGGAGTCAGCCCACTGCAGCCTCTGTGCCGCTCAGGATGGGAGGCAGAGCCCGGCCAGAATGCTGCAGACACACAGCAACACAAGGTACAGCGGGAGGCTCTTGGCTTCTTTCCTCCTTCAGCCCCCAACTTTGGCCTGAAAGCTGACCCAGTCGGGATGCTATGCTGAGCCGTGGGCACATGTGACAAAAATGTCATGAAAAACACTCTTAGGACCAGAGGGCCAGGGAAGGCAGCTCCTGTGAGCAGGGCAGGTGTGGGAGGAAGCCTCCAGGAGGGCAGCCCCGTGGTAGAGCTATTCTGCTGTGCGTGCCCACCAAAAGCAGTGCAAGGAAACACAACAGAGGACCCCACAGACAGGTTTACGATGGGGGCAGGATGCTGGGCTAACCAGGAATCCATGAGCAAAAATATAATCAGTGCTTTCTTGCATCCTGCACAAAAATTAACTCCATCTCATTAAAACCTAAGAAAGGCAAAGCAATAAAACTTTCAAACAACAATATAGAAAACATCTTTATGAATCTGAAGTATGGAACTATTTCTTAAGCAAGGCATAAAAGCACTAACCATAAAGGAAAAGACTGGTAAGTTTACTGTGTTATAATGAAGAACTTGTGTCCACCAAACATACCATTCAGAAGGCAAAAAAGGCAAAAGCTAGAGCAGATCATGTGCAAAACCTATAATCAACAATGGACTTATTTAGAAAATATAAAGAAACCCTTAGAGTCAAAAAGGGAGACAGAACAATGGGCAGAAGTCTCAAACTGCTGCCTCCCAAGAGGCAGACAAAGTAGAAACGTGGAAGGCGCCCAGCCCTACTTGGAATCCAAAAAATGTGATTAAAACCAAAAGCTCTACTCAACACTGTGCCCGTATTTATCTGAAATGGAAAAGGCTGAAAACCCAGATCCTGTCATGCATGCAGGGCCAAGGAACCCCCGATCTAGGCAAGAGGTGACGCACAACCCCCGGGACACAGACATGTGCATGCATGTCCCTCCACAGCGTGGACACGGGATGGGCACGCACGGCGCATTCCTGTGCTGGCAGAGCCTTCAGGACTGGCAACCATGTGGGCAAGTCACAGGCACGATGCTGAGCAAGGAACAGCGGGCCCGAAGGACACACAGGATGAGTCCCACACAGAAAGTCCCCACGCAGGTGCAAGGCGGTGGTCTCCCTGGGGGTGAGGGGCTGCAGCCACGGAGGGCACACAACTGGTTTTGGGAGCAGCTAATAGTATGGTCCCTGGAATAGTGGTTCCATGGGCACCCACATTCTTCTGTAGACAAGGTATTCACAAGTCTTTAAAATGTGAGGGAGAGGGGCGCCTGGGTGGCTCATCGTTAAGCGTCTGCCTTCGGCTCAGGTCATGGTCCCAGGGTCCTGGGATCGAGTCCCACATCGGGCTCCCTGCTCGGCGGGGAGCCTGCCTCTCCCTCTGCCACTCCCCCTGCTTGTGTTCCCTCTCTCGCTGTCAAATAAATAAATAAAATCTTTAAAATAGATAAATACATAAACTAATGTGAGGGAAGAAGGGTCAAGAACAAATGGGCATGTGATGAAGACAGTCAGGAAAGCCAGTGCTTGTAACCCTTACAGGGCCTTCCTGGGTGGTGTCCAAAGCCTGCAGAGCACACAGGGTTCACAGCCCTGCCACCTCCAGGCATGCGGGGGGAGGGAGGGATGTGCTGGGAAGAAGGTGCCGGGGAGAGGGTCTGCGAAGCCACCAGCGTAAGGACACCATCCTGAGCACCCCAGAGGGAGCCCCGCCTCGGGCAGGGGCTTGTGGTGGCCCCGACCTGGGACACAATGCCCCAAAGGAGTGGGTCCTTAGCAGGACAGGCTGTGGGAGTATCACCGGCCTCTCCAGAGACCGCGCACATCTCCCAGCTCACCCCAGCCAGAGAGAGGCAGGAGGGCAGCCACTTACATCCAGCTTCATCAGGGTGAGCAGGTCCTTCTTGGCAGCCCTGAGGATGGCATCTGTCTTCCTGCTGGAGACAGTCTCATCTGAGTTAGTCTCTGCATACTGGAAGACTGCAGAGGGAGCGTCTGCAACAATCACGCTCTTCTTGGACTTGAGAAGAGCACAGGCAGATCAGAGGGACGTGGCAGGCGAAAGGCTCTCGCAGGGAGCACTAAGCCAGGGCAGGGCACAGCCTGAGAGAGCAGGGAGTGTGCCCACCTACCTTGCTGGCCACGGCGCTCCCAGGGTGTTCCTCGGCGTGGAGGAGGACCCTGGCACGGTCACATGCCATCCTCAGGTCTGAGGTGCTCCCTACAAATGGAGGGAAGACGCAGGACACTGTGCCAACCTGGCTGGACATGCGGGCCCAAACACATTCGCTGAGGGCTGGCTGAGCTCTCCCCCTGAAGGCGAAGCAGCGCAGACCCTGGCAGGTGAGACTCGATCACTGGAGTGCAGCCACTGTGCTGTCATGCATGCCCTCTTGTGACCCACAACCAATTTTTATTTCTTAAATTAAAAAAAAATTGGGGCTCCTGGGTGGCTCAGTCGTTGAGTGTCTGCCTTCGGCTCAGGTCATGGTCCCAGGGTCCTGGGATCGAGCCCCACATCAGGCTCCCTGCTCGGTGGGAAGCCTGCTTCTCCCTCTCCCTCTGCCCCTCCCACTTATGCTCTCTCTCTTAAATAAACAAATCTTTAAAAAAAATAGTGTTAAAAATAAAACCGTGCCATGGTCCCTGTGATTAATCCATGCATATGGTAAAGGTTACACAATCCTATACGATGCTATTCTTATTGTCAGTTTACCCACGTCAGTTGACAAAACTTAAAATGCTGAGTCCCTCTGCTCTTTGCAGACACATGTTTCGTTAAGAGGGCATTATCTGCGGGGACCAGAGGAAGATGGCAGTTGCTGCATATGTTTATGGAACAGGGTGATCCACAGTCAAACTTTATTACAGGTGGACCTGCTATTACTTTCCTTTATCTTCACTGAAGCTTTTTTTATTTGAAAAATTTGCTAAACACTTTTTTTTTTTAAATATAGCAGGTCAGCTGAATAGTCATATGGAAAAAAAGTGTATCGTGTCCAGTATGCACTTTAGACAAAAGAACCAATCCTAGAGGGATAAATATGAAAGGTAAAATGTTAAATCTTACAGGCAGATTTCCTAAACAGGACACAAAATGCATTAATTACAAAAGAAAAAATTCAGTAAATTGGACTCTTAAATTTAAAAACTTCTATTCATCAAATGACACCATTAAGAGGGTGAAAAGAGCGAGCAGAAAATATCTTCAGTGCATATATCCCACAAAGGATTCATACAGAGAAGATCTAAAGAACTCCTACTAATCCATTAGGATGAACGAAGATCTAAGGGGAAAGCAGACAAAAGACCATGCAGCCCACTCCAATGGAGGTGGCAAGTCCTGGGGCACAGGAGAGGTCAGGAGGACGGGGTGCGGCCACAGTGAGGCCTGCTGGGCCAGAGGAGCCGAGGCGAAGATGACAGGAAGCAGACAGCGGGCAGGGGCGGGGCTTCCTGGAAGACGGTGAAGCCCGTCAGCAGCACTAACACACGGGCCAAGAGCGCCTGAATGGGACAGAGGACTGCATCGCTAGGAGCTCAATGCTGACAGCGACACGTGCTGGGGATCCCATATTGGACAGTGCCGGCTTAGGAGGGCGGTAGAAGTACACCTCGGGACGGGCACCCAGAAAACCGTGCGCAGCATCTCCTGAGCCAACGGCGAGCACTCTATGACCCAGCAGTTCCAACAGGAACACATACACAACAGACACATAAGTGCAGTGTCTTCACACTCGCCACCCACCACCGAGCACAGGTGCTGCCGCCGCACACAACACGTACAGACCTCAGACACAAAGCCGAGTGGAAGCAACCAGACTCTGCACCAGCTCACGTCGCTGGAATTGAGGAGAGCAGGGAGCTCCGGCGGGACAGCTGGCAGAGCCCAACCTCTCTGCCGGCGGGTTTCTGCATCTGGGCACTGGCCTCACAGGCGAGTTCAGTTTATGAAAAATCATCACACTGCCCATTTACAATTTACACTTTCTGTATTCATATTATACAACCAAAAACAGTTAAGGAAAATTGAAAACAACTTGGTGTCCGTGAAGAAATAGGCAAATATCCCAATAGAACACAAAAGATGCCTAAAAAGTAGATCCAAGTAATGAAATATCCAGAACAGGCGAATCCAAGAGACAGAAAGCAGGTCAGTGGGGGCTGGGGCCAGGGGTGATGGCTAATGGGGACGCGGTGTGTCTACTGGCTGACAAGACGTTCCGGATTAAACGGTAGTGATGGATACACAATTTTGCGAATACACTAATGAATTATACACTTTAAAAAGGTGAACTTAATGGTATGTGGATCACATCTCCAAAAAGCTATTACTAAAAAAAAAAGAAAAGAAAAAAAAATCCACATATATTCATAAACTTGACACCAAATGAAGACAGCACCAAAAAAGGCAACGGGAAAGGAAAGACTGTTTCGTGAATGGTGCTGTGTAAGTTATCACCACACGAAGTTAAGAAAAGGCTGAATGTCTGACTTCGAACACACCCAAGCAGGAAGGGCAAACAAAGGGAAACCACTCAGCTCGCAGAAGAGGATCTGGGAGAACACGCTTACGACCCCCTGAATGAGGAAAGAAGGAGGAGGAAGGCACCAAACACAGACCACAGGGTGTGCAACGGCTGGTTTTCAATAAAGGAGCATCACGGGTCCTGCTCCATGACAGTCCACAAGGCTGGGTCTTCTGACAGACGGAGACCAGAAAAAGGTGTCTGAGCAAACACAGCTGATGAAGGGTCTCTAGCCAGAGCATGTGAAGAATTGATACAAATCAACAAAATAGATTCAGAAAACCCTGCAGAAAATGAGCAGAGAATAGAAGCAGACAATTCTTTTTTTTTTTTTTTTTTAATTTTAAGTAGGCTCCACACCACGTGGGGCTCAAACTCACAACCCTGAGATCAAGAGTCACATGCTCTACCAACTGAGCCGGCCAGGTGCCCCTAAATAGACAATTCTTTAAAGGGTTTTTTTTTTTCAAGATTTATTTATTTGACAGAGAGACACAGCGAGAGAGGGAACACAAGCAGGGGGAGTGGGAGAGGGAGAAGCAGGCTTCCCGCCGAGCAGGGAACCCGATGCGGGGCTCGATCCCAGGACCCCGGGATCATGACCTGAGCCGAGGGCACAGCCTTCACTGACTGAGCCGCCCAGGTGCCCCGAGAACTCTGCTTTAATGAAAGCACATTCTGGTAGTAGCTCAGGGGCCAGAGGGCCTAGGAAACCCATTTCAGTGGAGGATGCCACATGGCAGTGTGCTGGTGAGCACAACCCAGCACAGGGGAGAAAGGATGGCACTGGAGGAGATGCTCCTGCAGCAGCCAGGTGCAGCCTTGGGGATGCAGACCCCTGGGACACAGATGCGAGGCAGGGGTAAAATAGGGCAGTGTAGAGAGGAGCCCACGGGGTGCTCAGGGCAGCAAGACACTTACCACTGCATCTGACAGAGCCAGAGTGTGGGCATAGGGTCCTCTGGGCCTGACAGCTTGCCCACCTGTAAATGCTCCAAGCTCAGGAGCCCAATGCCTTACCTGGTGGAGCGAAAGGGGCCTGGTCACCTGCCTGGGCCTTGCCAAACTCATCCGGGATCTCTTCGTGGACAGAAGGCAGCGGGAAGGACTGGCTCCTCTTCAGCACAGGCCCAGAGACTGCTGCACGGCTGCCCCCTCCATCTGCTGGGAGGGGGCGGGTGGGAAGGAAGGCCTCTGTCCCCATGGCGGTGCACAGACCTCTTGTCTCAAGGCCCCCAGGCCACAACCTCAACACCTGCACCCAGCTGCCCAGGGCAGTGCCAACCTTGGACATGGGCCCTGCTCTGCCTCCCCCAGGTCTTCCTGAACTGACTTGCCCTTGCTGCCAGCCTCCTCCACAGGCTGAAGCCTCGCATGTCGCCCTCCCAGTGACTGTTTTAATCGAGGTGACCATCAAGCACACCTGGCATGAGCCTGGCACGCTTCCGTGCTCCCCTGGCCCCTCAGGTGAATGAACATAAAAGCCACCTTGCAGGAAGTGCCCTGAGCTACGCAGCTTCATCTCACTAACCTACCAGCCACTTGTTTATAAACACACAGGTGACCTATCCCGCATTTGTTGGCATGGCTGCGTGTTACACACTCACCCTGAAGGTGACTTGTAGCCAAGAAGCCTCAATGGATGGTTTCTCTCCCCAGATCTAGGACCCTCTCAAGAGCTCAGAGCAGCATGAAGCTTGCAATCTGCTCCCCGAATGGCTTTCCCCTGGAGCCTAGTCCTCCCAGAGAGGGGATGACAGGAGGGGTGGCTGGGGTGGCCCGGACTCAGGCAGGAGGCCAGTTTGGGGGCAGTACCTGGGTCGCAGGACTCCTGGGGCCGCAGGGGTCTCTCAAGACGATCCTCAGAGACGCAGCACGCCTGCCTCCTGACCTTCCCAGCAGCCACACTGACCACAGACACCAGGGGAATGGCCTGGCTCTCCTGGGATGTGAGAAAGCAGCAGGTGTTCCAGGGGCACCCCTGGGCTGGTACTCTCAGCAGCCACACTTGGGAGAACAAGAGGAGTGGTGACCAGCGCAGAGACCAGCATGGGCTTAAGGCAACAAAAGCCCAGCTTGCTTTATCCTGGCAACCCTATCAAGTTTAAATGGTGGTCAACACTGTCAGAAACCTTAACGTTCTTCATTAAGAGAAAAGTAATGTAGAAAACAAAAGGATGTGCCCTAAAATACCAGTAAAGGAAGATGATAAAACGTGAAACCCATCAGAACTAGGGAGAATCCCCAAGTGCAGTGCTGACCCCAGTAATGAGTGATCAGCATCCAGGCCCCCTCGAAGCAGGGCCCACGAGGGTCTCATCTACATCTACTGCTCACAGCAGCTCTGGGTGGAGCAAGCTGACCCCTCACCCAGAGTGCCAGCAGGATGGACCCCCAAGGGACAGGAGGGGACTGCCTCTACTGGGCGGGCAGGCAGCTCTGCGGTGTGTGCCAGGTGAACAACAGGAAAGGGGCAGGCAAGCTTATGGAGCAAGGTGACTGAAGGGGCCACATTCAGGCCAAACTGCAGGCTCTCCTGGAATGGGCATCGGAGGAGTCGCATCACCACATCTCATGGGTGGGACGGTTTCTTAGCACAAGGCCTCAGGAGAATCAAGCTCATCCACCAGCATTGGCTTTAAGGCAGAGGAGTAAACACTGCCCCACAAGCCCCTCTCAAAGCCCAGGGTCCCAGTGACATGGACAAGGGCATGAGGCTGCACTTACCGGGTTGAAGAGCTCTGTGGTCAGGCCCAGGTAGTTGTGCAGAGCCAGGAAGGTGACCCTCTGCAGCCGCACCATGATGATCTGTGGGGGACAGCCAGCTGTGCCGGGCCCAGTGCCCCCTGCAGAACCCCCGAGCCCCGTCACAACACGAAGCCCCCAGTCCTGACAACTCACCGTGGTCACCTAAGATGTTAGTGTCTAGGGCATAAGGAAACTGCATTATTTGTGCAAGTTTTCAGTAAATCTAAGATTACTTCAAAACAAGAAATTTAATAACAAAAAAAGAACTCTTTGGGGGCTAGTGGGAGTTCTGAAGACCTCTTTGAGGTCATGAATATTGACTTTTACTGTAAAATATATATTACAAATCCCTCAGAAAACCACCTTAGTCCTTCCTACACCCACTCTGGACACACCTTCCTGGGTCTGCGACACTCAGGACCAACACAGCAGCCTGTGATAAACACTTGGGGCCCCGGCCCCTGGGCCAGAAAGGGCTCCTGCAAATGGGACCCACCTGCACCACCCTCACCAGGGTTTCAGGATACTTCTCAAAAACTCCTTGAAAAACCACCGCTGGGAGCCGGAGGACGGTGGAAGGGATAGCAGCACGGGCAGACACGGTTTTGTATGGAGCGGTGTGGCCCTGCAAGGACAGCAAGGTCAGGCTGCTCCCAGCGTCCCCGTCTCCAGAAGGGACGAGACACCAGCACGTGGTTGTGCGTAGAAGCGCCCACCACAGCCCCGCTGCACCTCGCCCCGCTCGAGAAGCACCTCCTAGGAGCCCGCAAAGCCTCTTTTCCAGCCAGGACACCACCCTCCGCTGTCACCGCCCTATCTGTCCACTGCTGCTTGCAGGCAGCCACCCAGGGTTCATCTGTCCTGATGGTTTTGCCTTCGTCAAAACATCACATAAATGGAATCACACAGGGCTGGCTCCCTTCTCCCTTCACTGAGATGGCAGCTTGAGGCCCGCCATGCTGTTCATGCACCAGCAGTTATGCTCTTGATGGCTGAGGAGGCTGTGTCAGCCGCCCAGCAGTTAAAGGGCACCTGGGTTGTTTCCAGTTTGGGGCAACTGTAAATAAAGCTGTCATAACTGTTCACGTACAGCTTCTGGGCCATTCAGTATATATGCATCTTTAACTTTCAGGAAACTACCATGCTGTCTCCACAGTGGCTGCACCATGTGGCCCACATGCACACCACGTCTGCACTGTCAGGGTTGAATGGTGAGGAACGTGGCCAGTCTTGGCCCCCGGTTCCTGAGGGGAGCCTCTCAACCTGTTAGCAATGTCTGTGTTCACAGGAACAGCGCTAGGAGTCTCAGGATGGGGCTGGCCACACCGGGAAGTCTGCCCACAGTGGGGGAGCTGGGGTATTCCCGACCTCCTGACCAAGCCCTGTGCGTCGGGAACCTGGGCGTGTGGTTCTCAAGATGTTCTAAGTGAGCTCTGGGACTCTGTTATATTTCTTCCCCTTTCTGCTCATTTCACATCCTTCACAGAAAGAAAACTGTCCCTGGGAGACCACAAACGGCACCACACGAAACAGGAGCACAGAGCAGTCGCCTGCCAGGAGCTAAAGGACAGAAAGTACAGGCCAGCTCTGGGGTGCCCTGCCCCTTTGTGAGGCCAAGGAGCCAGCACGCCCCCTCGTCGCTTATGCACTGCTCGGCCGCTCTGCGGAGAGCAGGCATCCCTTCTGCGGGCACACAGTGGGTACAGGGGGTATCTTCGATGTGGCCTCACCCAGTCTCCCACTCACAAGTAAGTCAAGCAGCTAAGAGATCCCAGGAGAGCCAAGGGAGGGCTGGCCCACAAACCCCATCAGATGGCAATTCTCATCTTTGTCCAAGAATCAGAGAGAAAAGCAGGTGTGTATGTTTGGGGGAAACGTGGGAAAAGGGAATGACAGTGTAGCCACTGTTGTTAAAGATGGCTCGTGGGCTACTTATTTCCAAATTGACTTGTTTATTTAGAAAAACAACACCCTCAACCTCACCTAAAATCAAAAAACTATGTGAACCACAGAGAGAGGCTGAATTACTGACAGTGTGCACAAGACCCAGGTGTAGACCTGCAAGAAACCTTCACGCTTGCATGCCTTTCCAAACATTCTCAGCAGCAGAGGCATGACAAAAAACCAACTATAAACAGGCTGAAGGTCAGTTGGCAACCGGATGTACCAACAGTGGTGTGGATGACTGAACCGGGACACACTGTGCACGTGGGGGCCTGACGTTAATAACCTGCACAGGCCCAGCTGCGGAGGAACCACACACGGCAGAAAGCCACCACGCCATGCGCTGCAGAGGGTACAGCTGCCCTCTGAGGAAAGGAAGGGGACACTGGAAGGTGGGTTTACAGCTAGTCAGCTTGGCGATGGCTACAGGACCCGGGTGACAGCTCACTTGGTTGCTTACTATTATGCATTCCCGTATATCTGAAATATTTCCTAACATTTGTAAAAAAATTAAAGTAATAAGGGAAGGGGCAGTTGGAGTAAGGTGGTCAAAAGGTACAAAGTTCCAGTCAGAATATCAGGACGGCAAGTACCAGGGGTACAACGAGCAACCTGGGGCCCGTCGCTGCCGTAGGGCACACGGGAACGCTGCGAAGGGGGGTCCTAGGAGCGCATCACATCTCATTTAAACCTGTGTCTGAGATGATGGGTGTTAGCTGGACCTGTCGTGGCGATCATTTCACAACAGAAGTAAACCAAAACATCCTGCTGCATACCACACACTCACAGTGACACGTGCCAGTGATTTCTCAGTAAAATGGAAAAAAACTAAAAGAATCAAAATTGCCTAGGTATCAAAAGAATACGTTGTTAGTTCAGTTGGAAAAAAAAAATAATAAAGGCGACCTCCCATCAAAGATGGTAGTTTGAAGATGAGTGTGTATCTCCATGGCACACCCACTAATCTCTGCTCTATTAAAAAGATACAAACCTCCAAGAATCAAGACAAAAGCTAAGAGCAGACGAGACATGTAAACAACATTTTGGAAGCTAGTGAAAAGTATGTGACAGAGTGGCAGCTAACAGAGCTGTCTGATGAAAGCTGAACCATTCTCTTTAAGGGTTACAGAGCCAAGATGGTGAAACCCATCCTCACGGGAGGGCCCGAGCCCCGCCTCGCCCTGCAACTGGCTGCTGGGGTCCTGCAGATGGTGAGCAGGCAGGTCAGAGCACCAGGACCTTCAGCATAGCCCAGGGCCAGGCACCATCTCACGCCTGGGCTGGAGGACAGTGTCCACCTGGATGGGGCAACCCCACCCCGCTTCCCCGACTCCAAGCCAACTCCTCTATGGCAGGACATTGGCAGATTCCTCTCTGAGATTCAGCTTTTGAGAAAACCCCGCAGATGCTGACCTGCGGGTTCCCTGCCAGCCTTCCTGCAGTGAGCCCCAGGGGGACAAACCCTAAGCACACTGGGGCTCACAGACGGCTTCCAAGTAGCTCATGCTACTTTTCTTTTTATAACTAACCCATATATCCAGCACTCAAAAGAAGGTATAGGGCATTTCCAGCAACCCAGATTACCTTATGTCCCCACTGAGCCCAATCAACCTAGTCCCGACAGGTAACAGTAATTGGCCAGAACCGGCAAACCTCAGCCCAAGGGCCAAATCTCACCCACTGGCCCTTTTTTGTAAGTAAGTCTTTATTGGAACACTGGGACGGCCAAGCCGAGCAGTTACAGCAGAGGCTGTGTGGCCTGCCTGGCCCTCTCGTGTGCTGACTACCTTTCCGCCCTCACAGGTCAGTCTTGCCTGCGTGTAGTGCTCTTTCGGTGACTCACTCTGGCTCGTGTGGGGCTCTGCCACATTGGCGACGTAGCCAGGTCAATGTGGATGTCACTCCCACACAAATGGGAGTGACAAGTGGGAAAGACAGAAGCCAGAATAGAAAGAGAAGAGAGACCCAAAAGAGCAAGAGAGAACACAGGGAGCAAAAGAAAACCTTTTGTTAATAAAATGTTATTTAAAAAAAAAAATTTGGGGGGGGGGGGGAAGAGCTCCTAAAATAAAAAACATGATGACTAAAACCAAAAACACAAGAAACAACAGTTGTTGGTAAGGGTATGGAGAATATTAAAAATACAATTACCACATGACTCCAGTAATTCCACTGCTGGGTATTTATCCACAGAATATGAAAACACTAATTAAAAAAATATACATGCAAAATATGTGTGTATGTACACACACACGTCTCCATGTATGTTTACTGCAGCATTACTTACAACAGCCAAGATGCAGAGCAACCCCAGCGCCTGCTGTCTGATGAACGGATAAAGATGTGCTGTGTGTGTACGTACATATGTGTAATATATACACATACACGTACATAACGGAACGTTACCCATAAAAAAGAATGAAATCTTGCCATTTGCAATGACGCAATGGATCTAGAGAGTATTTGTTTTTTTGAGAGAGAGTGCATTCGAGCAGCAGAGAGAGAGGATCTTAAGCAGGCTCCACGCTCAGCATGGAGCCCCGTGTGGGCTTTGCTTTCACAACCCTGAGATCAGGACCTGAGCCAAAATCAAGAGTGGGGCACTTAACAGACTGAGTCACCAGGAGCCCCTAGGGTGTATTATGCTAAGTGAAATAAGTCAGCCAGAGAAAGACAAATACCATATGATTTCACTCATATGTGGAATTTTAGAAACAAAACAAATGAGCAAAGGAGAGAGTCAGAGAGAAGCCAAGGAACAGACTGTTAATTATAAGGAACACACTGATGATACCCAGAGGGGGGTGGGTGAAACAGGTGCTGGGGATGAAGGAGGGCACCTGTCGTGATGAGCAGCGGGTGATGTACAGAAGTGCTCAGTCACTATACCGTACTCCTGACACTAGCGTGACACTGTGTGTAACTGTACCGAAAATTTTAAAAAGTTAAAAACAAATAAAATATAATACGCGGTGACTGAAATTAGAAGTTCAGTGCAAGGTTTGGAAAATGAAGTGGAAGAAATCTGCCAGAAAGTATAACAGAAAGGTAAAGGTAGGGGCACACGGGGGGCTCAGTCGGTTAGGCGTCTGCCTTCGGCTCAGGTCATGATCCCAGGGTCCTGGGATCGAGCCCTGCGTCGGGCTCCCTGCTCAGTCGGGAGTCTGCTTCTCCCTCTGCCCCCCCACCCCCCACCTGTGCTCGCACTCTCTCTCTCTCTCTCTCTCTCTCTCACAAATAAAGTCTTAAAAACGAAAGAAAGGTAGAGGCAGCACAGAAGGAAGACATTCTGGATTGTAGGTTCCCAGAACTCTGTCTCCCTCACACCCTTCGGGAAGCAGACAGGAACTGCTCCACCAAAACAAGCAAGCTGGCCAAGGCAGCAGAGGTGAGGGCCCCACACAGAAGGATAGGGCCCAGATGAGGAGGAGGGGCCCCGGGAGCTCAGGTTGGACAAGAAGCTGGGGGCTTGGGGGCTGCCCAACTCACAGGGCACTGGGGCAGGGCACCAGACCATAACATACACAAAAAACTAAGCCACCCAAAAACCAAGGCCACTGTGAACTGCAGGCGAAACAAGAAAGGAACCTCACTGAGGGGAACAACATTGTTTCAGTGTGGCTTTGTGGGGTGGGAGGAGTGCGGAGGCCGGCAGAGCCATCAGGAAAGTCGGCCCTCATTTCCAGGCCAGGAAGCCCACTTGAATCTAAAATGGAAGGGTTACAAAAGAGCAAGAAAAGCAGGTTGCCCAGAAAGCCAAGCGGAGATGGAAGGGGCTTTCCTCGGGAGGGGGCAGTTGAGCAGACAACTGTGATTCACAAAACACCAAAACTGTTTTTAGAATCTGTCTATATTACTTGGATGGAAATAATTTTTTTAAATGACAAACACAAATATTTATTAGACAAAAATTCTGTCCTTCCAGATGATCAATTAATCACAATACAGAATTATTCTCTCTCAAATATCGCTCTTGTTTTCTTACCCCACCCCACTGAAGGGAGACGGGCTGCCACCCCAGGGGGAGGGCAGGGGTGCAGCAGGCGGGGGAGGTCTGCTCATAGCACACATCTCCTGGGGCTGCAAGAAATGGTGTCCAAGCCCAAAATTACAGTAAGACCAGGACTCACTACAGACAAGAAATACCAAGAAGAGCCTCCACCAAAGCTATTTTTTGCTTAATCCTCGCCAAGGAAGAGGGAGGGTACAGAGCTGCATAACTCCCTAATTTATCTCCATGTAGACAGACAATCTGTCTACACCTCCTGGGCTTCTCAGGCTCACAGTGCACCTTACAGATTGTGACACAGAGCCACTTGGGACCTGCCCTGCACCTCTGGGTGCCCTTTCCCAGCACAACGCTCTAGGTACAGGCACTGGCCTTTCAAGACAGGTCAGCCTTGCTCAGAGGAGGTGGTGTCTGTCTCAGTGCTGGCCAAGTGCCTTGTGAAGACACACCAGGTCCTGGGGGCAGACCAAGATGCCGGAGTCCTATAAAAAACAGTTCCACCCCAGGCCCCAGCACAGCTCAAAGCACATCTGTGCCAGCCTAAAAGGGATGGGGGAACACGGTGGACACCCCCAAAGTCTTGAGTTTGTCACTCCCTTGTACACAAGAGCCCAGGGCTAGATCAGAGGATACCCACCAAGGGCCCCACCCATTGTGAGTGTCACACAAGTACCCAGACCCCTAGCCCCATGTCGACGCATCCTTTCCAAGGTCTGCTAAACCACGCTGGAGACCCCTCTGTGCACTGTCTGGGGGAAACTGAGGTACAAGCTGCCTCAATGAACAGCTAAAAGTGAAAGCAGGAGGTATAACCTCAAAGGTGACAATCAAATACACCTTCTGAGCTATACATACGTGTGCGTTATCAAAGCTCAGGTAGTGCACGTTTAAGATTTGTTTCACTGTATGAAGATTTTACTCTGAAGAAAAAGAAAATTAGACATTAAATTCTAGTTAATGAGAAGGGAACAGGTGTGCTGAGCTAAGACGTTCTACAGCCAGTGACACACATATAATTGATTTTACTATTCTGTCTACTTTTGCGTATGTTTAAATGTTCCATGACGGGATGCCTGGGTGGCTCAGTCGGTTGAGCCTCTGCCTTCGGCTCAGGTCATGACCCTGGGGTCCTGGGATTGAGCCCCGAATCGGGCTCCCTGCTCAGGGGGGAATCGGCTTCTCCCTCTGTCCCTCCCACTGCTCATACTCTCTCAAATAAATAAAAATCTTAGAAAAACAAAAAATGTTCCATGATAGTACGTTTAAAAATTACAAGATAACATGAGATATTATTTTGTAACTGGACTGGCAAAGATCAAACATGAGGTAACTGCCTGGCTGGTGGGTGAGGGCATGGGCGCCCTCCCGCGGGACTGTGGCTCAGGCGTGGGGTGGGGGTGCACCCTCACACCCAGGAAGTCTCCGCTAGTCAAATACATGAAACAATGTGCACACAAAACCATCCACCACAACGCTCAACAGCAGAAAACTGCAAACAACAGAGATACCCGTTGGCACAGAAGATCCATAAGAAGGCCCCTCCTAGGAAAGAGCCTTGGGGCCTAAAGGGTGAGAGGAAATGTTTTCACTAGACAATGTCTGTCCCTTTTGAATCTCGGATCATGTGCATATATTACTCAGTCCAAAAAATGATCATTTAAAAAACAGTCAAAACACGTAAGCAAATGCCCAGCTCTTCTTAAACACACTTGAACTCAAGTTGCTCCCACACACACCCTTGACCTCCGGGGGGTCCCTCCCATCCTAGGCCAACCCCTCGCCACTGGGGAGAACTGGCCTTGGCGCTGGGGGGCCTGCTGTCCAGGTGACTCTGGGGGGACCCGGGGCACTCACGGTGATGACGTCCAGGATGCTGAGGAGACTGTGGACGCTGTCCCCGGCCAGAACCTCTTTGACCGCCACCTCAGTGCCGTCCTGCACGTGGGAAGCGGGGCAGAGTCATCCACTGACAGGAGGCTCAGCCCAGCCCAGGCCCGCTGGGCCACCCAGCCTCCACTGTCACCTGTCCCGAGTTAGGCCATGCCCGAGCTGACCTCCGGGAACTCAAGGTGTGATAAGCTCCAGAGCAGAGGGGACAGAGGACATGACAATGAGTAAGAGCAATCAGGAAGTCCATCTTGAGCATGGCTCTTCAACCCGTGGCTTGTCCTCACCAGGAGGACTTAGACTGAATGTCACAAAACCTAAGGACTTAGTCTGCTGACCTAAAAAGAAGGCTGTGACAGGGCGCCTGGGTGGCTCAGTCAGTGAAGAGTCTGCCTTCAGCTCAGGTCATGATCCCAGGGTCCTGGGATCGAGCCCCACGTCGGGCTCCCTGCTCAGCGAGGAGCCTGCTTCTCCCTCTGCCTGCCGCTCCCCCTGCTTGTGTTCCCTCTCTCACTGTACCTCTCTCTGTCAAATAAATAAGTAAAATCTTAAAAAAAAAAAAAAAAAAAAAAGAAGGCTGTGAGGGCCAAACTCAGCTGTTACTGGTATAAATCACAGCATTTTGATGTATTTTTCCACTGGATTAAAAAAGAAAGGAAACTATGGTGGTTATTTAGTATAGGAACTTCATCTCAGCTTGACCCAGGAAAATCCTTTTTGAACTTGTTCAAACTTGGCCCTGATCACCTTCCAAGAACCCTTCCTTCTGGTCCAAAGGCTCCATTCCAGGAAAGGCTCACCAGCTGGGTGGTGACAGACCTGGACACTGATGGCTCAGATGGGAGGAGGCTGGACGAAGACCATTTCCTTTCTCATCATCCCATCAAGTCCAGCATAGATGAAGTCACACACACAGACAACATCGTGTCTAGAAAGGACATGTGGGATCCATGCTGGGTCAGGGCCAACCCCCAGGGTCCAGGCAGATGGGGACTTCCTTAAGGTCAGGGGGCCACCTCGTGCAGTCTGGGGCTCCCTGGGTGGCTGCTTCAACAATAACAAGAGGTGGGAAGCCTGGATCACACTACTGGGCACATCAAAGGATGCGCCCTGCTGGAAAGCAAGATCTCCACAGGCTTAGCCTGGAGATGGCCCCCTGGCAATTCTGATTCAAGGGCGTAATTCAACAGAGGCAGAAAGTAAGTATATCTTTTCCAGCGAATTAATACCTTAATTATTTTCTTAGAGTTAAAATCATTCACAATCTGAAACTTGAACATAAGGCAAGGGTGGGTGCAACTGATGGTGGCAGATCAATACCCAACCACTGGAGGGTGTTCTAAGGAGACAGGAGAGACACCTCAAAAGGTGTAGAACAGGTAAAATGCGGAAAACCACCAAATGCCACTGAACCCACTAAGCGATGGGCACCCCCACACGTGTAAGTGAAAGGTAATGTACCAATATCAAAGGGCACGCCAACTGTGAGCCAATGCTTTTGACACAAAGTGTGCCTTTTTCCCCAAAGAACTGAAACTTAAAAATTTTACACTAACTTTTCAATAGAAAACTTTAAAAAATCTTTTAAATGGCAGACATATAAGTAAAAACACAACAGGGATGCCTGGCTGGCTCAGTCGGTAGAGTGTGCTATCTTGATTTCAGGGTCATGAGTTCAAGCCCCACGTTGGGTGTAGAGCTTACTTAAAAAACAAACACACACAACACAGCAGACCCACACCCTCCACCTCGCTCTGCACTCCCTTGGGCCACCGACACACACTTTGCCAGGCACTCTCACCGCGTCCTGGATGCAGACTTCCAGGCGCCCGTCCTGCACCACATAGATGCTGGTATCCGGCTCCCCCGGCTGGAAGACATGTTCCCCTTCGAGGAGCTGCACAAAGACCATGTGTTTGCAAAGTTCCAGGAACAGTGGCTTCTCAAAGTGGCCCAGGACCCTGAAAAACCACAGCACATGTGGGAGACCTTCCACAAAGGAGGGAAGGAGGCTGATGGAGATAGAGCCATTGCCCCCGTCACCATGGGCCAGATCACAGAACTGGGGTTCACGGAGGTGCAGACCCTGCAGCACCAGCCACCCGAGTCACTGTCAGGACTGAAGCTGAAACTTCAGGAATTCCCGTAAACTGCTTTCCCATCAGCTCAAAGAACTCTTGAGCCATGGCTGTGAATCCGAACCAGAGGCATACACAAAAGCCCAGGACGGTGAGGCAGTGCTCGAAAGAGGAACGGGGTTTCCAGGCAGAGATGGAAGGAAGCCCAGGCTTGTAGCTTTGATCCAGCCCCACACTTCCTGCACCTGCTCTGAGTTTCCTCCTGAACATGGAAATGCTGACAGGCAAACAAATACAGCAGGAAAGAAGCACAAGAGGCTGCGCTGGCGGCCAGAGGGAAGGGAGCATGGCCCCAGGCCCTCCTGCAGCAGGCCTCTGTCACCCAGCTTCTGTCTTACCGCACGTTCTTCAGCATGTACAACACTTCTGACGGCAGGTGAGAGTTCTTCACGTCAAACTCCGTGAGGTCAGCCTCCAGCAAGGAGGGTGGTGGTTCCTTTGGCTGTAGGGTTGGGTATTCCTTTTTGAAACGCAGAATCCTACAAAGCAGAGATACGTGCACCTGGAGCCCAGAGGGATTCCAAGCAGAGACAGTGTGAGCAGTACGACCCAGGGGCAGGGCAGCAGCGATGGCCAGCAGGCTCACCCCCTGCCCTCCAGGGAGGGCAGCTGGGGCCCGTGTGGTCTGAAGGACACTCTTAGTACCTCTTGGCCAAAGACAGCACCTTGGTCCTCTTCCTCACCCGCTGCCGGGGGGCTGCCGTGCTCCCCACAAGCGTGTGGGGCAGTGTGCTCACCTGCAGGGTGAAAGGAGAGACCTAATGGGCCTGGCCTCAGCCTCAGGGCTCAGCCACCACCGTCAGGACCTGCCCTGTGGGCTGCCTGCAGGCGTGGCATCAGCTCCCAGGGTCTGGTCCTGTCTGCCTGGCCTGCCCAGGACACAGGGAACCATGCCTGGTACCTGGGACTATGAAGCACCTCAAGGCCGTATCCCCGAATACCCAGCGCTCTCCGAGCACCGGGTCCTCAGACCTGTGTTCCCTCTGCCTGCAAGGCTGATGCTCAGCCTCTCCTCTCTCACGCTGACACAGCAGCCCCTCTCCACAGCCTTTTAAAAGCTGAACCTGGGGCGCCGGGCTGGCACAGTCAGTTAAGCATCCGACTCTTGGTTTTGGCTCAGGTCGTGATCTCAGGGTTGTGAGATCGAGCCCTGTGTCCGGCTCTGTGCTCATCATGGAGTCTGCTTGGGATTTTCTTTCCCTCTCCCTGTCCCTCCTGCTCATGCACACTCTCTTTCTCTCTCTAAAGTAAATAAATAAATGAATATATAAATATACAAAGAAAGCTAACCTTGTCCTGTTCTACTGCCCCACCGCCCACCTAGAATCCGGGTCCCTGCGTGATCATCGCAGGTCTGGGAAGCTCTTTGCCCCTTCCTCACCACTGAAGCCAGCTCATCTGCCCTGTGGTGCTAACAGTGCAGAGCGACTGGTACCTGGATGTCAGCAAGCCCCCTTTGGGCAGCCACTACCCCTCTGCTCCCCGAGCAGCTCCTGTTCCAGGGTGTCAGCTGTGGGCGTGTGGTCACAACTCCTCCTTCCCTCCAGGTGACCTGGCACCACTGGGCCATGTTCCTGTCCTCCTCAGGCCAGGTCTGGTCCCCGCACAGTGCTCAGTGGGATCACTGGTTGACTGCCTCCCCACCTGACCAGGTGCAGGCTCCTTCAGGACCTGCCTGCGGTCAGCCCATGTGGCCCCGCACGAGGCTGTGAGGCGGCAGCGTTCAGGCCTGAAGCCCGTCAGCATCCCCAGTGGACCTCCTCGTCACAGCCTGACGCTGAGAAGAACAGGAGGTCCACGCAAGGACTCACGTGCCTTCTCCTGTGGCATTTCATGTATTAGTTGCTTATCAGAAAGAAGAGCTAAGTAGAGGCTATTCTAAAATGTCAGCAGCTACTTGAAGCAGGTATTTCTCGGAGAGCAAGCCCCTGGGTAGTGTTGAGTCCCTCCTGCCCTCGGGGGAGTGGGAGGGGCCAGGGGTGACCGGGAAGGACAAGTCAGACCAGGCTGCTTATCCTCCACGTGGGTACTGATGCTGACAAGGGAGGCCTCCCAGGGTCCAAATCTTGGCAGGACACCCAATTTCAGCACCAAAGCCAGGACCCGCTGTGCCCCAGGACACAGGCCGACGAAGCCTCCGTCTCTCTGCCCTGGCTAACAGTCTCTGAGGGCACGGAGGTGAGGGCAGCCACAGGCCGCTGGGGGCCCCACTGCGCCAGGGCCTGTAGCAAGCAGGCCTCAGTCCATGTTACCTTCCTCATGATCTTCCGGCCGTAAAACATCACTTTGTCTCTCTTCCGGAACCTGTACTGAGGAGTGGGCTGTACTTGTCCTGCAAGGGGAGCAGAGGGGCCTCCTGAGCCACGGCTGGGACACGGCTGAGGTGGGAGGGTTCTGCCAGGCAGCCCATAGGGTGTGCACACCGAGCCTGTCCTGTCCCAGCTCCAGCATACAGTGCGGGGCAAAGGCACGTGGCACCTTGGGCCCGGGCCGGCACCGGCCAGCTCCCAGGGAGCAGGACTCGCGTCTCCTCTTACCAAAGTTTTGCTCAGAAATGTGAGCCAAGAAAGCTGGGGACATACGTAAACTCCATGGGTCCGACATGCACAGCCTCAGCTGCAACAGGCTGGCAGTTCCCAACAAAAGCTATCATGGGCCTGAGGGCTGCTCCCAGGAGCTCAAAACATGGGCATGTCACCCAAACCTCCCCCGCCCTCCCAAGCCCTCGTCCCTTACCCCTAGAGCTGGAGTCTGAAGTGAGATACTCACGGAATCGGTTAACCCTTCTGTACACAAAGAAGACAGTGATGCCAACGAGGGCCAGGGCCAGGAGGGCTCCAATCACAATCCCCATCAGCTGGGCAAGGTCACAGACAGAGCACCCGTCAGCAAGACTGCCACGCTGCCCCTCCCTACCCTGGCAACAGGCTGTGACAAAGGGGCCAGGAGCAGCCAGGAGTGCAACAAGCCACAAACCCCAGGGCCCGCCCGTCACCAGGAAGCACTTGAGGCGGTTACCATGGCGGACTGTGAATGCTGCTCCGTCAGCTGCAGCCCCCAGGACTGCAGGGCAGCCCCCAGACAGAAGTCGGCCTAGGGGAGAACACTGTGGTCAGGAAGGGCCAACAGGACGTGGCCCTGGCTTCCCAGAGCAGCAAGAAGAGAGCTGCTGGTTAGGGAAGAAATGATCTTCTCGGCTCCTAAGGTCCTCTGAGCACACCTGCTCAGGAGACAGAGAAACCGGTCTCCCGTGGCACCCACGGGACACGGAGTCAGGCAGCTGGGCAGGGCCAGCAGCTGTGCTGTGTTGACCACAAATACCCTAGGCATTTTTATTGCATGTGAATCCTAAATTTTCAGCTTTCCAGTCCTTCAGACGCAAGCCTAGAGGAGCAGGCCCGGCTGGCCACAGGGGCACGAAGGCCATCACTCGGTGCCCTCTGATCACCAACAGGACTGTGCGCTGCTGGCCTCAGGGCACATGGGAGCCTACACCACAGCAATGCAGAGAAACCCCAAAGAGCCACGGATTTTGGGATTTTCTGTATTTTGAGAACCTTGAATACCAGCTCGTAGCAGGGAAAGGTTATGTGCCTGCTCCCTACCACCTCCCAGGGAAGGATTTAGTGGGGCTTCAGAAGCTCAGACCCAAGGGAGGGAGGAGGAAGAGAAAAAACTGAGCACAGGATGGTGAACGGGCAGATGGCTGGGGCCACCCACACAGAGAATATTGGCTGATTCCTCAAAAAGACGAAAACGAGCAAGAGAAACCAGCCAAACAAGCAGCCACTCTGCATTGCCCCCAAGCAGTCAGGAACAGGATGGGGCAGGGGGCACCTGTTAATCCTTTCAAGTCACAGGTGCCAAGGACTAAAGTATCCTGTCTGATCCTTATCGAGAGAGCACCAGACACAGCATGGATGCCAGAAAACCCAATGAAATGGAAGGGCATTCAGAAAAAAGTCTTAAAAGCAGAATGTTGCCACAAGACAGGATAAGTACGTGGCCCAGAAAAGCAGGTCTTTGAAGTTGGTTCAGCAGGCAAATGGAAGCAGTGGGAGCTTTTTGCTTCAGAGCTGAGGCATCCAGCCCCTCCTGGCCCCGAGTGCTCAGCTGTCAACATGACAGCACCCACGACCGACCCACTCGTCACTTAGGTGTGTCCCCTGGAGCTCAGCCACCATGTCAAGGACAACCAAGGATAACCAAGGAAAAGGTCACAGAGGTGGCCCGTAACCGAATTATACAATCTTCTATATTGAGCATCTCAGGCTTTTCATGATTGTTTTAATGCATCCACTTTTCTGCTTTAGGAATACAGGCCTTTGCGGTATGGCTACAGATGTTCCACAGAGAAAAGACTCGCGTCGAAGGAAGCAGAAGTCCTAAGGGGAAGCGGGAACTGACAGTTGTGACCTCGGGGGAAGAAGTGGCAGGGTCTCGACTCTGACAAGGGGATGGAGGGGCCCAAGCTGCCACTCCCATTCAGCCGACTTCAAGGAGCTGCCCACAGAGCAAATCTCCTGGTCCAGAAATGCCCCTAACTGGGAATTCTGAGGCTCTGAATCATCCCTGGAACCCTCCAGTTCCATACCTCTGGGCTGGCATCCTCCTCTTGCTTCATGGCTAAAAGTGAAAAAACAAACAAACAACAGTCAAGGTGAAAAGAGGAAAGACTGGTTCAAAGGAGGGCAAGCGTCCCCCCAGCTCACGCTCACGAGGCAGAGCAATGCTTTCAGCCTTTCCTCCTGGGCTCCTTTTTTCTTTAAATTACGTCTGCACTGAAAGGAAAATCCTGACGGAAAGCTGTGTTCTCCAGGAAGGGACGCACCAGAGCCACTCTCCTCTCTGTAAACAGCTCTCCCGGGGCTGCCCAGGAGCCCAGAACTGCAGCCAAGTCCCGCTCCTCTCCCAGCGGGGCGAGGGCAAGCGTGGACTGCTCCGCCAAGGCCTGGTGCCGCCAGGAGCTCCCAGGGCCACAGGGAGGAGGCTGTGGCTGGGGCCGGGGTAGGGGTGCACGGGGCCCCGCAGGGCAACTGTGAGACACCCCAGGGGCCTGCCTCAGGGGGGTTCCTATCCAGTGGGGTCAGGTCCAGAGGAGGATGAACTTGGGGAGCCGGTTCACCTTGCCCCCGCCCAGTGGGGAGGCGCCAGGTCTGGGGCTTTCACCCCGTGGCTCCCGGGCCCCTTAGGAAAGCAGCAGCAAGAGAAGACTCTTCTCTCCCCAAACCCCACCCAGAGAGGTCAGGACGCAGATGCAGGGTCATGGTGCATTTGCTGCTGGGTCGAGTGTCCTGCGTCCTCTGCCCCCCACGTGGAAGACCCTTCCTGGGGGCGCCCGGGTGGCTCAGATGGCTAAGCGTCTGCCTTCAGCTCAGGTCACGATCCCAGGGTCGTGGGATCGAGCCCCGCGTTGGGCTCCCTGCTCGGCGGCGAGTCTGCTTCTCCCCCTCCCTGTGCTTCTCCCCCTGCTCATTCTCTCTCTCTCTCTCTGTCTCTCTCTCTGTGTCTTGAATGAATAAATAAAAAAAAAAAATCTAAAAAAAAAAGAAAACCCTTCCTTCTCAGATGAGGCTCCTGAAGGGCCAGCAGTGCCCCTGACCCCAGCTCTGGGGCCTGCTGCCGTCCCGCCCGAGCGTCCGAGGTGCGGCAGGGCTCGTGGTCCCCAGCACCTGCTGGGGGACAAGGAGCCGGTCACTGCTTCTCTGCCGGGACAGCACAGGGCCCGACGGCAGCGGGCGGCCGCGGGCTGCCAGGCTGCGGAGCGGCCGGTGAGGGAGGCACCGGGGTTGGGGGCCGTCCAGGTTGGGGGTGTCATTTTAGGGGGCCGTCGGGGTCGGGGTGCCGAGCGTTGCGGCTGTGGCCGACGCCGGGCGTGGGAGCCAAGGGGGCGGCGGCGTTGAGGCGGTTTGGGAACAGCGAGGCCGGCGGGCTGGGGGCTGACGGGCGTCAGGGCCGGGGAACCTCGGCGCTGGTGGCTCGGGGTCGACGGACGTCGGGGCTGGGAGGGGTGGTCCACGTCCGGGGGACCGAGAGGACACGGGATCCGCCTCCCGCCGCGCAGCGCGAGGCCGGGGGGACCTGTGGGGCAGGCTGCGTCCCGGCAGCGGCTGGGGGCGCTGATGGCCCCCGTGCCCACAGGGCACCGCCACCCCGGGCACTCGGCGGTGACTCACCGGGACCGCGCGCTCCCGCCGCCCGCGCCCCCGTCCCTACCCCCGCCGCCCGGCCGCGGACGCCGCACCTCCCAGCGCATTGGCCGGGACCCGGAGGCGCCGCCCACTCGCAGGGCCGAGGCTGTGCATTGGACGCAGCGCCGCCAACCGCAGCTGCTCTTGCTGCGGCGCGGAGGCCGGGGGGCGCGGGAAACCGCCGAGAGCCCCGGAAGCCGCGCTGACCGCCGGGAGCCGCGGAGGGCGCCGGGAGCCGCGCTGGCCGCCGGGAGCCGCGCTGACCGCCGGGAGCCGCGGAGGGCGCCGGGAGCCGCGCTGGCCGCCGGGAGCCGCCGAGGGCGCCGCGGCTGGTCGCGGCGCGTGGGGGCTGTCTGGGAGCGCGCCCGCGTGGTGCAGCCTTCGGCATGGGCCTCCTGAGCGGGGCTGCGCGCATCCTGGTGCGCGGCGCCGACCGCATGAGCCGGTGGACCAGCAAGCGGGGCCCGCGCACCTTCTACAAGAGCCGCGGCGCCAAGGGCACCGGCGTCCACGGCCGCGACGGGAAGTTTGTGCAGATCAGGGAGACGGTCCCGGAGCTGGTGGTGCCCGAGCTGGCCGGCTTCAGGCTCAAGCCCTACGTGAACTACCGCGCCCCCGCGGGCGCGGACACGCCCCTGACGGCCGAGCGGCTGTTCCGGGAGGCGGTGGCGCCGGCCGTCGAGAAGGACCTCCGGGACGGCACCTTCGACCCGGAGCAGCTGCGGAAGTACGGCTTCGAGCCCACCCAGGAAGGCAGGCTCTTCCAGCTGTACCCCAAGAACTTCCCGCGCTAGGGGCGGCGCGCTCGGCTTTGGCGTCTGGCCGTCGGGAGACGAGAGGACCTAGAGGCCCCACGCCGGCGACACCGGAAGCCGTCGCCTGCCGACCGCAAGGGTTTGGGGCCAGGACACGTGGCTTAGCTTGTAAAAGGAAGAGGATTCACGAGGCACGTCGCGCCACGGGACAGCACCGGCTAATTCATCGCCCGGATTCTCCACCCCACGAAAGCCGTGCGCAGCCTGTATGGGTTCAGAAGCAGCTGCTGTGGGGCCACACCGCCAGGAGTCTAGTCCCCTCGTCCTTTGGGTGCGCCTGTTTCCGTGCATAGTCCCTCCGGCCCTCTGTATTCTGCGTAATACTTGATTCTTAGGTGAAATGCCGTTAAACTCAAAGGAGGGTTCAAATGCTTCTATTGAAATAAATGCGCCGTCAGCTGGGAATCGACCGTTTTAGCATAGTAATTTCCTACCTGTTCTCACCTATACTTTCATCAGAAAATAAAGCAAGAAACAGAAGTGTGTTTTCTGGGATGTCTGGGTGGCTCGGTCCATTAAATGTCTGCCTTCAGCTCAGTTCATACTCTCGGGGTTTGGGGCTGGAGCCCTGCCTCAGGCTCCCTGCTCAGCAGGGGTGTCTGCTTCTCCCTCCGCCTGCCCCCTTTGTTCTTGCAAACACTCTCTCTCAAAGAAATAAAATCTTAAAAAAAAAAAGCGTGCATGTTTTCTGACTCTGAACACCTACTTAGGATATTAGTACCTACTGGAGATTTGACAGACTCCACGCTGGCCTGCACTTCAAGGTCTGTTTCTTCCAGAGAGACAAGGATGAAGTGTGTGGGCCTCAGACGAGTCACAAATTCAGTTATGTGTCCAGGCTTTGGAAGCCACTCGGGTACTACAGCTCCAAGGGGGAAGAGGGATTAATCCACCACGCTAACCTGTTTCAAGTTTATGACACCATAAGGCAACTCAATGTGTGTACACTTACCTTTGCTTGTACAGCACAGGAGACAATATAAGCACGTCTGGTGCCAGGATGAGGTGATCTTTTTAAATGTTCATGTAAAACTGTTAAGTAGCTTGAAGGAAAAGCACACTTTCAGGGCGCCTGGGGGCTCAGTCGGTGAAGCATCTGCCTTCAGCTCGGGTCATGGTCTTGGGGTCCTGGGATTGAGATCTGCGTGGGGCTCCCTGCTCAGCGGGGAGTCTGCTCTCTCTCCCTCTGACCCTCCCTGTTTGTGTTCTCTCTCTCAAATAAATGAAATCTTTAAAAAAAAAAAACAACACACACACACTTTAATTTAGCTAATTTACATAAGTACAAAGAACTGAATGTCTCAATTCACACAAGAAACTGACAAGTGTGAGCTGGGAACCAAAACCCTTCCACTCCCACAACAGCAGACTCCTTGCTATCAGGCAGAGTCACCATTTGCCCCAGCAGATAAGGTTCATTTAGGAAGCCAACAGCTTCTTTGTTCACCCTGTAGAGCCCATAAGGTGCACTGAGCCCTATACAGTCACCTGTGGTGTACAGGAAGACTCTCAAGGAGATGGTCTGAGGGCAGTTCACTCATAGAGTCACACTCTGGGTTTTATTTGTGGAAATGGTCTTTATGACCTCAACCAAACTCTTCCCTAGCTCAGCTGCTCTCCCATTTCCAGAGATGAAGAACGTGATCATAAAAGGAGCAGGTAGCTAGGAGGTCAATGTCCAAGCTCGCTGCTTCCAGAGAGAGGTCACAGTCCCAGCCCTTGTGCCCTGCAGCACGGCACCAGCTGCCGCTCTTCATCATGTCCTCTGTGAGTGGATGGAGAGGCGTCTTCGGTCCACTGCCGCTCTCAAGTTTGGAATGACACTCTTCCTCATCCTCCGCTAGATGAGGAGAACAGGCTGCTGGTGACTGATGTACAGCCTTCAGGTTGTAGAGCTGTGAGGCTTTGGCTCCTAAGTTGCTGTAGGGAAAGGCCTCTAAGCAGCACGGCTGGTGGGTCTGTGACAGATTGCCAAAGTAGAGCCAGGACCAGTCAGCTCCATACACCAATGAGCTGGGCAATGTATGGGACACAGAGACTGTGCAGGCTTCCTGCTTCTCTGGAATGAGACAAAACATGTGACGTTACCCAGGGCTGATCTCATCGCTTCCAACCGATGGCCCCTGCCCACTCTTCAAAGGGAGACTCTGCTAAAAGCAGCCATTCATTTGTCAGCAACCACTGTGTATCACACAAAGGGATCCTTCAGCCGTGGACGGGTGAGGAGAAGACAGACCTTCACTTGCAGGGAGTGCACCGTGTGTGCACCTGCGGGAGAAATCAGCCCGGCTACAGAAACACAGGGGCGAGGGTGCCTTTCCAAGCTGGAGGACTTGGCAAAAGTCTCTTAGTGAAGACTTCAAAGCAAAGGACAAAGGAGGTAGCCAGATGGGAGCAACAGGGATGCATGAGAAACAGAGAACAAGCATGTGTGAAGTACAGAGATAGAACAGGACACATCTGGGCAACCACAAGTGCCCGTGGCTGAAATGCCGTCAGGGAGTGGCGACACATGTCTGGAGGGTGACAATCGCGCAGAGTCCTGCATGCTCCATAAAGTCTGGGTGTGAGTTTGGAAAGGAGTCACTAAAGAGTTTAAGCAGTTTTCCTTATGGTGAGTTGCTGTGGCAACTCTGAGGATGGAGAGCAGGACTGGAAAGAGGTCCAGCTGTAGAAGGCTTGAAGCAACGTTAACACAGAAAGAAATGACAAGGTGTTGCCAAACCTGAGATAGTCTAGGGTCCAGGGCAAGGCCCAGGATGGCAAGAGCAGCTACAGGAAACTAGTGGCCAGTGACCAGGGGTGTGGACTTAGAAAACTGTCACCAGCTGGAAGGCCTGGTGGCCAAAAATCGAGGGAAGTACCCAAAAATCAGTAGGGACATGTGGCACACACAGGAGACGGCTTTAGGGGGTTTTCATGAGAAAGCTCTAGGATGATGTGAACATTATAATGAGTAATGACAATAACACTGTATAGCCCACTGAGTAACATAAAAGCCATGAATCTATGTGGATAATTAATAAATACAGATATAGGGGCACCTGAGTGGCTCAGTCGTTAAGCGTCTGCCTTCGGCTCAGGTCATGATCCCAGGGTCCTGGGATCGAGCCCCGCATCGGGCTCCCTGCTCAACGGGGAGCCTGCTTCTCCCTCTCCCTCTGTCTGCCACTCTGCCTACTTGTGCTATCTCTGTTAAATAAATAAAAAATCTTTCAGTAAATAAATAAATAAATACAGATATATGGGAGAAAAAAAAGCTCTTCCTTATAAAAGAATGCTAATTTTAAAATGTAGAAGAAATAGTAATAGGGGACGCCTGGGTGGCTCAGTCGTTAAGCATCTGCCTTCGGCTCAGGTCACGATCCCAGGGTCCTGGGATTGAGCTCCTCCCCCTCGACATTGGGCTCCCTGCTCTGCAGGGAGCCTGCTTCTCCCTCTCCCTCTGCCCCTGCTTGTGTTCCCCCTCTCTAACAATAAATAAAATCTTAAAAAAAAAATTGTAGGGCGCCTGGGTGGCTCAGATGGTTAAGCGTCTGCCTTTGGCTCAGGTCATGATCCCAGGGTCCTGGGATCGAGTCCCGCATCGGGCTCCCTCCTCCTTGGGAGCCTGCTTCTCCCTCTGCCTCTTTCTCTCTCTCTCTCTCTCTCTGTCTCTCATGAATAAATAAATAAAATCTTTAAAAAAAAATTGTAAAAAAATAATGAACAACCAGACAAAATCAACAGAACACGTGAACAGGATCTGCAGAGCACTCTACCCACGGTCATAGAGCAAACTCTTCTGAAGAGCACACGGAACGCTCTCTGGGACCGACCACACACGAACCCACAAAACGAGTCTCAATAACTTAAAAGGAATCCATGAAGGAATAAAATTAGAAATCAGTAACAGAAAGAAATTTAGGCCAGTCACAAAAATGTGGAATGGAACAATACACTCATAAATAACTAATGAGTCAAAGAAAAAAATCACAAGGGAAATTAGAAAGTACTGTGAGATGAATGAAAACATACCACACCCCAAAATTGATGGAATGCAGCGAAAGCAGTGCTCAGAGGACAACTTCTTACTGTAAATACCCACGTTAACATGCAAGATCTCACAAGGCTTCCAGATGAGAACTGCACGTTCGCGTCACTACCAGAACCGATGCGCGCAGTTGGGGGAACTGAAAACAGAACAGGAAGCCCGGAGCACAGGCCCGTGCAGAGGAGACTGGGCTTCAGAGCAACACTGGCCAGGTGGTGTCTCTACTCACTTCTTTGTACGGACAAGGAGGGAGGGGGATCACAAACAGAACGAGGAGGGAAAGGGGGCACTGGCGGCTTGAGAAAAAAGAAAACGTGAAAAAGTTCTGACAGTAAAGAATGGCTGGCAGGAGAAAGGCCACAGTTCGCCTGGCAACTCCAAGGACCCACTGTAACAACAACCTAAAGTGAGACCCCACAGGGTTACTCTTTCCCTCCAGCCCCCTTGTGTGGCTCAGGCCCAAGCGGAACTGGGTCTGACCAGTGCTGGGTGCTGCCCAGAGAGAGTGAGCAAGGGAGCAAGGGGAAGGCAGCTGAAGCATGTGTTGGGAACATGAGAGCACACAGACCACCACACTGTGCGCAGGCAGGAAGAACGTGGCAGGAGGTGGGCCAAGGACGGCTCTGGAATGCTTCTGGAGCAGAGTCCTAAGAGGGCAGAGAACAGCTGAACGGCAGGAGGTATCAGAAGAACTGAGCTGGCCAGGTAAGACCCACGGCTAGGGAGCAGAGTGCTGCAGACTGAGGTTCGAGGCTGGCCCAGTTACGGGCCTTGGTGAGATGGTGGTGTGAGCCTGGGGATGTGCAGAGCAAGGGGGCAGGAAAACTGGGAACCCCCACCCCAGGCCTGGCTGCCAAGGGGCCCCTACTCACCTATCGCCTTTTGGCAGTTGAAGATCTTAAAGCCACTGTGCATGCACGCTGCCAGGAGCAGGTGATGGTGGAAAGGGTGCCACTTGAGCCTCCACACTCCGCCTTGCGTGGGCATGTCTGCGAATGGCTGCTTCATGCTCCGAGTGTCCCATAGTAGAACATGCTCATCATAGCTGAAACCCACCGACCATAGGGATCACGCAGGAAAACCAATGCCCACTTTTCCCCCACGGCCCCCAGGTGGCAGGGGACACTCCTGGAGAAACCCATACTACTCATTCCTCTAGGTCAAAGTCCCTTTCCCCAAGCCCCCCAGATAACTATACTCTGGTATAAGAGTTGGTCCAATTCAACAACATTGCAATGGTCAACATGAGAAAAGGGAGTGAAAGATGGAAGGCAGACCCCTGTGACCCAACCCTAAGGGACTCACCTTCCTGTGGCCAAGATGTTCTCCCGATGGGGACTACTCTGGATGCTGCATACACCCATGGAGTGTCTGTGGGCAAAAGTGCAAGGCCTGAGCAAGCTCCCACGCAGGGGCACGTCTCCAGTGGAGAGTCCACGGAAGGAGGACAGGAGGGTTGGTGTTATGTGCCGAGGGCTAGCCCTTGATAATCTACCTCTTGCTAGTGAACACAGATGTGCCCGGTGTCCTGGTGTCCCAGCCTTTCAGAAGGGCGTCGTCCCCACCTGCGTGGGAACAGAAAGATCCACTGACAACAGGAGGCAGCCACTCCTCTGGGAGGGAATTTATGCCCATGGGGCAATCCCTGTGGATGACTCTTCCTGGGTGATTTCAGGTTGCCACCAGGCAGGAGAGCCCTATGCTAGAACTGTGTCTTCAGACTTGGAGAGGGCCTCCACGGGGAAGACAGGAAAGGCTGGGGGGCTCAGGCTACAGGAATGAAAGGGAAGCCCAAGAAGTCAGGGAAAGAATTTCCAGGTCACAACATGGCTAAAGTGGCTTCTCTTTAGACTCCAGCAATCGATGCTCCTGGCTGCCGCAAACCAAAGTTGCCATATCAAAGAACTCTGAACCAGAACTGCATGCAGGAGGCAGCAAACATGAGCACTTCTTGAGTTTCTGGAACCTTCAGCACACCCCCATGCGTTTTAAAGGGAAGTGCCCTTTGTAACCTTACAGTAAAGAGGACCCCTGCTTGTCTTGGGGAACTGAAAAAATAGGAAGAAGGGGGAGCTGGCACCATAATGCACCGTCTCTGAAGAAAAGCAACAACAAGACACAGGTGCTGGTGGCTATCTAGAAGGAAGGGGAGCAAGGCTGAAAAGCAGGGCCCACAGGGAGGATGAAGAGGAGCAAAAGAAAAACATCTGGGTCTGATCACTCCATCCACCCATCCACTCAACCGTCTATGCTTCCATATACCCACCTGCCCACCACCTATCCACCTTCCATTCATCTACCTGCCCATCCAACAGGTGTTACTGAGCACACTACAGACCCCTGTAACAGACAGAAGGGTTACGGGGCGAACATGACCTACAACTAAGCAGACCAAGAGAACCAGTGCACCAGCATGATGCCTGCAGGTGAGCCTCCAACACGAGCTGCAATCCTGTGGCACAGTTACAGAGAAAACTGGTAGTGGCTTCTTCACACGCGGGTCTCTCCTGTCTCACACCCGTGTTCATCCTGCACACGTACATCCGAGTCCTACCACTTTTCCCTTGTGTGCACTACTCCCAACTTGGTCTGAGGCCTTCTTGCCACCACCCGCATGGCAGGTCTCCAGGCTCTGCCCCCACCGCCTTGCAGTCTCTACTCAACACATTAGAGAAGAAAATTCCCTTCAACTCTATGATGTAAGTCAGAAAATGTCATCCCTCTGCTCAACATCCTGCTATTGTTCCTATTTCATTCTGAGCAAAAGCCAAAGTCCTTCCTGTGGCCTGCTCTCACTACTTCTGTTCTGCCACCCCTCCCACCGTTCTGGTCCTGCTGCTCTACTTGTGTAGCAGGCTCACTCCTGCCCTAGGCCTCTGCCTACGGTGACCATGCTCTGGTCGACCTTTCTTCTTCCCAAAGCATTTATCACCTCGGAGCTACTGTGCCCTCTGTTCACTCATTGTATGCTATGCTCCATGACTGCTGCCCACCTCTCAATGCAAGCTCAGTGGAAGCAGGGACTTTTGTCTGTCTCGTTCACTCATGGATCTCAAGCACCCAGAACAGTGCATGGCACATAGTAGATGCTCCATAAACATTCACTGAATAAACGAGTTGGTGCTGAATTATTAAATCATAGCCCCCACCATACCCTTGCTCTGAATTAGCTAAGCCTCAAGGTAATACTAATCCAAGAACGAGAAGACCTAAAAAAACTAAATCTTGGGTTGCCTCACTGGCTCAGTCAGAAAAGCATGCAACTTTCAGGGTCGTGAGTTTGAGCCCCACCCTGGGTGTAGAGATCACTTAAAATACATAAGAAAAATTTCCTTAAAAGAAAGAGAGAGAGAAAGAAACAAAGAAAGAGAGAGAGAGAGAGAGAGAGAGGTCTGCTTAAGCAACCAAAATGCAGCTGTTTCTGGAAGACAAGAGACCGTAGCTGAAGTCAGGAGAGCAACAGTGCAGCGAGAAAAGGGCACCAGACAGACGCCAGAGGACACGAACACTTTCAAGCAGAGGGGAGGAGCCAGCAAAGTAGAACGAAGAGCAATCAGAAAGAAGAGGAAACGTCCAAGGCAACCCAAGGGAAAGACGGCACCAGGACAGGGTCAGCACGGGAACGTTGCTAAGGGAGTGCTCTCTGGACCAGGCCACTGAGGAGCGGAGTGAGAGCGGTTCCGGCAGAAAGGCGGGGACCATGCAGCCCCCTACAGTCCAAGAGAACGTCCCTGGCCTCACCGCTCACTGTGGGGCTTAGCACACTACCAGCAACGGGATGCGGAAGGAAACAAGGGTCCGATCTTTTCTTTGCCTCTCTGCAAATCCAGCAGCTCCCCTTCTGCCTTTTCTCAGGGCCAATGCCCCCATCTCCCGCCTCCCATGTCCCAGGTGCCCTCCCCACTTGGTCAAGAGAGGCTGATCACAGCTACCTGGCTCCTGCAACCTCTAGTTCTAGTAATTTCTCATTCTCACATCAGCACCCACAATACATACCACTCACAATGCCAGGGAATCAACCCTATCTTCTCTTCGGGAAGGTAAACTGTATCCAAAACGGGAGGAGACAATCCTACGTGACAAAGTCAATACTGGACACAGAAACAGCAGTGGGAAATGCGGGAATTCTGGATTTCTCACAGCAGGAGCAATGGACCAGGTGCCAAGAATGGCAGGAGACAGGGCTCCCACGGCTCCAACAGTGTGGTCAGTGCTACCCAAGACCCTGCAAAGCCTCAACAGCTAAGTAGCGAGTACCCACTACAGCTTTTGTCTCCACAAAGAGTCAAGATCCCGACACGCCCAGAGTCCTGGCCCCGATGTGTGCCACACTTGCTCCCTCCCTCCCTCTCGGGGCCGACACCCAGCGGAGAAGTACCAACCTGAATAAACGATTTCTGTCTGCCAGTAATTGAAGGCAGCAATCCAGGCCTCAAAGTGATGGGCATGCCACGTGGCCACCTCCTGCAGTGCCGGCCCCGCCTCATTCACCTTTAGCAGGTGGAGCTGCCCCTTGGAGTCGCTGCTAATGATTTTCAAGGGCTGGTCACTGGCCCTAGACACAGGGAACCAATGGAGAAACCCAGCTGAATTTATTCACTGACCCAAACTCATCACCCTCTTCTGGTTCCCAACTGGTGACACTCCAAGACATGTCAAGGGAGAGGTTCTCCATGGACCTGGTCCATGGACTTGCCCTTTAAGATGTTTGGGCATCTAGCAGAAACCAAAACTACCACTTAGCTTATCAAAATAAACCCATGTCAACTTCTCTTGATGAAAACACCATCCCTTTTATCTGAAAAGTTGGAATGTTTTCTTTCTAGATTAGAACTGGTAAGTGATATTCCCAGACCTGGGAAGCCACAGTCAAGGCTGGTGGAAGGTTTCAATTCTCTCTTGCATAAAGAAACGAAAGATTCCTCAGAGGAAAGACTTGGGGTCCCTCACCAACACCGGCCTTTACCTTTCAGTTTTCCTGGTGGACCAATCCAGAGACAGGGCCAGACACTGCTTCTCCAGGGCAAAGCTGGAAACTGGCTGCAGTGTGTAAGCATTCTACTGGACGAGAAAGGAGCCCTGTCAAAGGGAAACAGCCCAGAACCCTGGAAAGACGATTCCTCTAGCTCAGGTGGCCATCATTCCTTCATCTACTACTAGATGAACAAAGTGTGTTAGTCCTTGATTCATCACAGAATGAGGACACTGGGGGCCTGGCCCCTGCTCTCCAGGAGCTCACACACCTGCAGGAGGACTTTCCCACACATGTGACCTGAGTGGAAGTGGGTCTCTCTGCTTTTCAGAACCCCTCGCTGTCCATGCACCCTAGACACAATCCCACCACCTACACGGGCTCCAGGAAGCACCACTGGCGAACCCTCCCCACTTCTCCCCGCCTCAAGGGATGCTGGGACACTCTGTCTTCAGGGACAGCGACAACTGGATCTTTCCTCTAGTTTCCGTTTCAGAAGCCACAACTAGCCATTAAACACTGTTTCTCTTTTCTAAGATACACGTAAGTTTTTTTTATTACCTAGGCAAGCTGGACAGTGCTTAACTCCCTCAAAAGGCTCCTAGCAGGCTGCTTCCTCAGGGTCCTCTCTGCAGGCTATCTGCTCTTGCCAGAATCTCGTTCATGGGCCCACAGTCTTCCCCAGATTATTCCCTCCCTCATTCCTCAGAGAGGGCTGCAGCAAGGCCCTTTACACACAAGCCCTCAGCTGCCATGACTCCGACAGCAAGGGGACCTGCTCCAGTCCCACACACCTGCACTAGTGTGTCCCTCCCACCAAGTGAGGGCTTGGTCTTGTGGGCTGTTTACTTCCCTCGACTACAGGACTTCCCAGTTCTCCCGATCCTCCAACAATCAGATGCAGTCATTCTGCAAACATGTGCTAATGATCAATACCAAATGCTCTGAGAAAGCCACATGGGAAACATACGCCTTCCTAATTATGGGTGACAAATACCACTTTCACATAGGGAATTCATTGCTCTTCTTGGCCCCAGCATCATGACCTAAGCATGCTGGTCCGGGCTTTCCATACAGAACTTTCAGATCCACTGACAGGTGAATGAATACCCTGTCAGTTCAGCCCTTCCACTGGTGACACATAGGTGACCTCTTCTCAGAGTTAGATGCAGAACCCAATAATTTAAAATAGACTACATGCTAGATTAGGATGTTTTATGATAAAGCTTGCCATTGAACAGAAATCATGTTACAAAAAGGTTTGTAGCAACACAGCCTCATGCCCAAACCCTCTCCATTCAGCTTCTTCCCACGCCCCGCTAGGACAACTCCTGGTCCTAGTCACTGACCTCAGATCCCACCAAGCGGAGTAGCTCTATGGACCCACCAGCATCTGCCACACCCAAGAGGGCATGGCCGGCCACCGGGATGTGGCACCTGAGGGGGAGAATTCATATGCCAGTCAGAACATAGGATACACCCAGAGCACAGGAGAGCATTATGTATCTCAGTAACTTATTATTTAAATTTCAGCTCCAAAACCAGGTTGTAGCCTACAGTTCTGTTCCAAGATTCCCCAGCTTATCAATCAGAAAACGAGCATCACTTCCCAGACTCATACCAACCCTAGGACTTGGAAACTGACCAATGAAAGGAGCCCAAGTCCACAGTATGCTCCAAGTGCCAACAGGTGGGCAGAACAATAAAGCAATGAAAAAGTTCAGACATTTCCCCATCTTATTGAATGCTGACAGGCATCAGGCTCCCTGATTAAATGAACAGATACTCGTGGGACGCCTGGGTGGCTCAGTCGTTAAGCGTCTGCCTTCGGCTCAGGTCATGATCCCAGGGTCCTGGGATCAAGTCCCACATCGGGCTCCCTGCTCAGTGAGGAGCCTGCTTCTCCCTCTCCCTCTACTGCTCCCCCTGCTTATGCTCTTTCTCTCTCTCTGATAAATAAATAAATAAAAATCTTTAAAAAAAATAAATAATAAACAAATGAACAGATACTCGTGACAAATTCCAGGCAAGAGGAACTGTTACCAACATTATACCATTTCATGTCCAGGATTGCAGAAGTCTCTCTTCTTTGGATCTCAAGCAGGGGGCAAGCAGAGCTGTCCTCATTGAAACTATACAAGTAGAGACGACCTAAACGGACTTGAGGCTCATCAACGTCCAGTCCACTCTACAAAAAATGCAGATGTATTCTCTGATTACCCTAATAGATACCGAGGGACCCAAGGGATGGGAAAAGGAATCAAGGGAAAGAAAAGGCTTGCCAAGATTCTGGGACTCTGGTGGCTCGGTAGGCGAAGCCTCTGCCTTCAGCCCGGGTCATGACCTCCGGGTCCTGGGATTGAGCACTGTGTCAGGCTCCCTGCTCAGCGGGGAGTCGGCTTCTCTCTCTGTCCTTCCCCCTGCTCGTTCTCTCTCTCAAATAAATAAAATCTTAAAAAACGAAACAAAACAAAAAGTCTGGAACTCTACCTGGAAGCAATACCCCTGATTTTCTGAACTGGAGAAATGTCTCTTCTCTTGTTATACTATTAGTGGGCAGGCAGATAAACTCTGCTGGGCTCAGCATAATATGCTCCCTTTTTTTTTTAAGTTTTATTTAAATAATCCCTACACCCAACGTGGGGCTCAAACTCACAACCCTGAGATCAAGAGTTCCGTGCTCTACCGACTGAGCCAGCCACAAGCCCCTAGAATGCTCCTTCTAAGTGGGCTAACAGGGACCAGCTATGGTAGGGTCGCCTTGGGTAGGCAGACCCAGTCTGCCCTGAAAGGTCGTGACTTAGGCCTGTTGCTGGAGTGCCAGTTCTCATTCTTTTAAGTGTCCTGGTTTGCGTCTGAATAGATGCCTTCGAGGGATCAGGTATAGCTCCTTCCAATTCCCATTTTCTCTCTATCCGAGGCTTCATCCATAGACTTGAGCCACACCTGCATATAAGGTACTTTCAAGACGCCCATTCCCATCGCCTGGCTGGCTCAGTTGGTGGAGAATGGGGCTCTTGCTCTTAGGGTTGTGAGTTGCACGCGATGTTGGGTGTAGAGATTACTTATATGAATAAACTTAGAAAAAAAAAGATGCCTACCCTAACCTACCTTCTGACCACAAGACCAATGTCTCTTCTCCGTCTCCTGTGTGCCTCCACACAGACTTTTCTCTTCCAGCCTTCCCCACCGCAGGCCCGCCATGCCTCCACATCTGCCCCACCGCAGGCCCGCCATGCCTCCACATCTGCCCCACCGCAGGCCCGCCATGCCTCCACATCTGCGGGGGGCTCCGCCGGTCTCAAGTATTTTCCCGCCCTTCCTGAGACCTCGCCTCAAAGAGGAGCCGAGCTTTTGCTGCTCGAGACGCCATTCGGGGAGCGCAGCCCTAGAGAGCCGCGGTCAAGACCGCCTAAGGCCAGAAGGGCACCGCACACCTTGCTCTCAGGGTCGCTGGGCCGGTCCTCCGGCTTCTGCAGCTGGTAGGTCCCGCAGGCCATCAAGTGCCGGCAGCCTTCCAGCGGGCACCACTCCACCGAGTCCGCGGTGTACTCCGTGTCCGCCGCCTGCAACAGCCGGACGCGACTTCCCGTCACCCAGGAGTCAGACGGGGCCGCAGCGGAGGCCCGGCGGCGAAGCGGGGGTGGCGAGGCCAGGTTGAGAGCGGGGCTCGGGGCCGGGGCTGGGGGCGGCGGGGAGGGGGGGGTCGGGGCTGAGGTCAGCGGTGAGGGCGGGGCTCGGGGCCGGGGCTGAGGTCGGCGGTGAGGGGGGGGTCGGGGCCGGGGCTGAGGTCGGCGGAGAGGGGGGGCTCGGGGCCGGGGCTGAGGTCGGCGGTGAGGGGGGGGTCGGGGCTGAGGTCGGCGGTGGGGGGGGGGCTCGGGGCCGGGGCTGAGGTCGGCGGAGACGGCGGGGATCCGGGTCGGAGCCGCGGTGCGGAGAGAGTCCGACTAAGTTCCGGGTCGGTCCTTTTTACTTCCGCAATCGCCTCCCACCCTTTTCCGGGGCACCGGGGGCGGGACTTCCGGCCGCCGTTGCCGCCTCGCGTGAGACCGGGCTCCTGCGCCTCCTGCCGGCCGGCGGACCTCCGCGGGCCCCACGCGGGTCTGGAGGGATGGCAGAGTACCCAGACGTAATCGCAGAAGAGCTGGGCTCTTACAAAGGGGTGCGGGGAGGAGAAAAACAGGGCACAGAAGTCGGGGTAAGCAAAGGGCCTACACCTTCAGGGAGCCAAGTCCAGGGTCGGCTCCAAAGGGGCTGGCCAGGCCTGCCCTCTGTCCCTCACGTCCATCCCAGGGGGGCTGCGGGTACAGCGCAAGGACCCGCCCACCAGGACAGCAGAGAAAGGAGCCAGGGCCCGCTGGGGGTGCCTGATGCGCCGCCGGCTGGGGTGGTGGGCCGGAAGGTGGACAGAGGGCCTGGAGAAAAGCCAGCATCTGGGCCCCAGGGGCAGGGCTCGGAGGACACCCAGCACGGCCATGATCTGATCTGAGACTGAGCAGACGCTGCTGCCATTCACGAAAATGAACATATTCTATAGAAGAGGTTTGGGGAAGGCAAGCTTTGGACACTGTTAAGGATGGATTGAATTGCGTCTCTCCAAAAAGATATGTCGAAGCCCTATCCTACAGCACCACAGAATGGGACATTTGGAAACGGTCTTTACAGAGGTAATCCAGTTAAAATTAGGCCATTAAGGTGGGCCCTAGTCCAATATGACTGGTACCTTTATGAAGGAGTGATTTGGTCAGACCCATACAAGGAAGGTAACATAAAAACAGAGTTTTGGGATGATGCATCCACCAGGCAAGGGACACCCGCCAACTGCCAGAAGCCGGGAGAGGCCTTTCCCATGTGTCCAGAGGGAGCATGGTCCTGCAACACTTCTGACCTCCACAAATGGGATGATACATTGCTGTTTTAAGCCATCTAGTTTGTGATACTTTGTTACGATAGCCCCAGGTAAATGGACAGGCTGACGTTGGAATCTACATGGATACCCGGGTACCCAGCCTGTGGTTTTTGAAGTAGGGCTTTGGCTGGAAATACAGCTGAGTCAGCAGCTCAGAGGACAGCTGATTGATCAAGAAACAGGACCGTCCAAAATGGCGGAACCACACACCTGTGCCTGGTACAAGAAATGGTCAAGGGGAGCATGGCTGGCTCAGTTGGTAGAATATTCAACTCTTGATCTTAGGGTCATGAGTTTCAGCTCCACACTGGGTATAGAGATTACTTAAAAAAAAAAAAACAACTAAAAAAAAAAAAGAGTCAGGGCACCTGGGTGGCTCAGTCGGTGAAGTGTTTACCTTCGGCTCAGGTCATGCTCTCACGGTCCTGAGATCAAGCCCCGCATGGGGCTCCCTGCTCAGCAGGGAGTCTGCTTCTCCCTCTGCCCCTCCCCCTGCCTGTGCTCTCTCTCCCTCAAATAAATAAAATCTTAAAAAAAGAAGGGGGGAAGAATGCCTGGGTTGCTATCAGTTAGGCGTCTGCCTTCAGCTCGGGTCGTGATCCTGGGGTCCTGGGATCGAGTCCCTCATCGGGCTCCTTGCTCAGTGGGGAGCCTGCTTCTCTCTCTACCTGCCACTCCCGCTGCTTATGCACTCTCTCTCTAACAAATAATCTTAAAAAAAAAAAAAAGTCAGGGGCACCTGCGTGGCTCAGTCGTTAAGCCTTTGGCTTGGGTCATGATCCCAGGGTCCTGGGATCGAGCCCCGCATCGGGCTCCATACTCCACGGGGAGCCTGCTTCTCCCTCTCCCACTCCCCCTGTTTGTGTTCCCTCTCTTACTATCTCTCTCTGTCAAATAAATAAAATCTTAAAAAAAAAAAAAAAAGTCAAAGTCAAGGGGCACCCGAGTGGCTCAGTCAGTTAAGGGTCTGCCTTCAGCTCAGGTCATGATCCCAGGTTCCTGGGATGGAGCTCCACATCAGGGATCCGCTTCTCCCTCTCCTTTTGCCTCCCCCCGCCCACTATCATGTTCTTTCTCTCAGATAAATAAAAATCTTAAAAGTCAAGTAGCTCCACAATTACACAAGTCCCTTATTTTAACCATCTGAATGTTAGTTAACCTTACTCTCAGATGTATGGCTACAAAGATAAGAGACTGGGGGCCATCAGAGAAAAGAAACCAGGGGCTGGTATCAGAGAAGGGACAGGGAAGCAAACAGGGATTAAGAGCTGTCTATGGATCCTATAGCACCTTCATGGCAGCGTCCACTCCAGGGGGCCACGGCAATGATGCAAGCAAAGGGAAGGAGTCACTACACAGGCAACTTTAGAACCCTTATAGCCACCTTCCAAGCTCCAGCCCACTTCCCCAGCACAGATGTGGGGGGGGGGTGGTCTCTAACACACAGGACAAGGGAGAAGCCCAATTGGATAGGGAACAGTTACCAGCTGCAGCACCCGCTTGAAGCAGCCACAGTGGACAGCAACGCCCAGGCCAATGCTATTCCAGATGAGCCCCGGGACATGGAAGAAACCAACCGTGTGTCAGGACCTGGTGTGGTGTCCTATGGGTTAGCTGAGACCTTTCGATGTAATTTTCTGATGAGTAGCTGACCACAGGACAATATGTGCGGGTCAGGGAATGCAGACAGGCTGAGGTGCCCAGACACAAAGAACACAGGCAAAACCCAGCCTGTGGTCTGGTGCCTCCTCACCCCAGGAACCTTTGAAAGCACATTGCCTGCGCACACTCAGGGCCCTGTGCCTGGAAGCCCACCCAAACCCCAACATGCTGGCCTACAGCAGGAGTTACACCAGCCCTCGGAACGTCCCAAGAGCTCAAGCCAACGGCTGTCTGCAGGACTCTCTCTCAGGATCACACACATCCCCCTCCCCAGTAGGTTTCTGAGCCCCCATTACTACTCAACCTAGGGTCAAGAGAGACCTAGAGTAGACCTCACCTATGGAGCAAAGATGTCCCTGGCCTAGAAAATATGCTGCACCTAACCCACCACACTGGCAAAGGGGAGCAGGTGGGGTTCTCTCACCTTCAGAGAGCCTCCCTCGGAGTTAGGAATGAGCCCTCCTGTGCCCTGTATGTTGTCTTCACCTGATTTCCCCAGTCCTGCTCTCCAAGACATACTACCCAAGGACTGCAAAAGAACCTACCAAAAGCTCAACTCACAAACCGACGACACCAAGAGGCTGTTCCCAGCCAGGGAAATGAGAACACACAAGGCAGACGGAACACACTGAAGACGACAGAAGAGCTGCACCACAGACAGTGCAGCAGGAACCCCTGGGACCAACATGGGGAAAGGGACGGCCCAGGACACACAGGTAGAACGGCCAGCCTTCACTCTCCCAGGAAGTAAAGCCTCTAGCAGTCTGGCTGGCTGGCTGGCTGGACCTGGAGACCAGTAAGTTCCCAGGTGCAGAGGCTGGCTCGTTGCCCTCAGGTGGTTCTGCGAGGTAGAGGAGACACCGCCCAGCCTTTGGACACCTGTGGCTCCCTGAAGGGAGAGGGAGCCCAGTAGAGTAGACAGGGAAGAAGCACTCACTCACCCTGGCTACTCCAATGCACAGGCAGGACCTCAGGAGGTCTGCTGGGCAGAAGCTCCGCCACTCAGTGCATGAATCCAGAATTTACCTGTGCCAGGGCCAAGAACATTCCATGCCCACTAAACAGGGCTGCCTACTCCAACACCCCCAGGAACTCCTGCCACGGGACAAGCACAGTCTGGTCTCACGTTCCCTGCCTGCCTCCTCTCTCTCAACCCAGGAATAAAGGCAACCCCCACCCCCCACGCCCGGACCACCTTGATTCACTCCAAAATAAACCTCAATGGCATTAAGGGCAAAAAGGAGAGCACAGAACGGCTGAGGCACTCGATGATTCCACCCCTTTACTGTGCCTTGTAGATGCGACCCCATGCAGGCCACACTCCTCGGGGCTGCAGCTGCCCGGGAGAAGCTTCTGCTACGTGACACTTTCTAGACTTTTTAAACATGTGGCCCGACCGTTTGCCATTTGAGAATTACAGCAAATGATTCTATTTGTAATTTCTAACCCTCCCACTGCCTCCCCCC
>NW_027397187.1:296458-315369 GCF_003265705.2 Callorhinus ursinus | reverse complement strand
CCCCCGCCCTCCCTCCGCTCCTCAATACGCCGGCGCACTCTCCCTACCCGCCGCCGCCACCGCCGCCGCCGCGCGCACCACCGCGAGCAGAGCGGGAGGCGGGGCGTGGCGCCGACACACCCCCGCCCGCCGCCGCCCCGCCAATCGCGGGGCGCGCACTGCGCCTGCCGGCGCGCGCCGCCACGCCGTGGCCAATGGGAGTAGGGAGAGTGCGCCGGCGTATTGAGGAGCGGAGGGAGGGCGGGGGAGGGGTCGGCCGGAGGCGGTGCCGGCGCTGCCGCCCCGCGCTACGTCAGTTTCGCGGGAAGCTTTGTGCTGGCGGCCGCGCTTCTGCTCCTTGCTCCCCGCTGCCGGTTCTAGGCTCGGACCCAGCGCCGCACCCCACGCCCGGCGCCGGACCCCGCACCTAGCTTCCGACCCTGCGACGGCCCGGCTGCCCCCAGTCTCGCGCCCGGCTTCGCATCCCCACGCCGGGACTGCGACTCGGACTGTGCTGCCGACTTTCGACCCCTCGCGGAGGGGCCGGCGGGAGGGCCCTGCGGGTTGGGGTTTCTGCGGGACTCGCTGCGGCTCCCCGTAAACGGCCCCCCATCTGCAGGACAACGTGCAGGAGGCGCGAGGAGGGAGGCGCTGCGGAGTAGGGGCTGGGGAGCCAAGCGCCTACAGGACCTGGGCACCTGCCCGCCCTCCTTCCTCCCTGGCCACCCACCACCTCCTCACAGGGGCCCAGCTGAGGACCACGGTGCCCCGGGGTTTCCCCACACAGCCCATCCTCAGGCTACCCCAACCTTCCCCAGGTCTCAAGCTGCTTAACTAAGGTGTGGTGATGTGCCAGTAGCTGAACAGCTTGGTCCAGCTCCTTCCTAAACAGGCACTCCGGGGCATGAGGACTTTGGGGGCTACCACCCTTGTTTCCTGACAACCACTCTAGCTAGGCTTTCACCCCCCCTACACACACACACTGAAACTACACCAGTGCACAAAACAAAAATCCCTGATCATATATCAGGGAAGCAGAAAAGTCCCATGATAAATAAGTCCTATGCAAAAGTGATAAGTGCTGTGGGGGAAACAAGTAGGTCAGCATTAGGGGTTGGAGTCCTTAGGAAGGTGGTGGGCAGGGAGTGCCCTATTGACAAGTCAATTTGAGCAGTGTAAGGAGGAGAGAGAGAGCCATGTGAGCATTTGGGGGAAGAGCCAGTGCAAAGGCCCTGAGCTGGGATGTTTGAAAAAGTGGGGTGTCCACTGTGACCAGACAGGAGTGCAGGACAGAAACGGGTCAAGATCAGAGATGTGAGGGGCCAGAGGGGAGTTAGTAGGCTCTTATAAGGTCTTTGACTTGTACACTTAGAAAAATGAGGCCATCGGAGGATTTGAATAGAGGAGTAGTTTTTCCATGAATCAAGCTGGCTGATGGGTACAGTAGTTTAGGGGGAAGATTGGAAGCAGGAAGGCTATTTAGCAAGTGAATACAAGTAGCTAGCTAAGAGATAATGGGTGTTCGGACACATGGGGCCAGTGTTCTGTAGAAGTCTGGTTAGCCATGTTTATGCTTCAGTAACAACTCCAAATTCTCAGTGGCTTGGCAAAATAAAAATGAATTTCTTGTTCATGCTACATGTTAAGGTTGCAAAGCAATTGAATATATGAGTATAGAGTTCAGGGGAGCTGTCCAGCCTGGGGTATAAACTTGGCATTCAATAGCACATTTGTTGTATTTAAAGCCATGCAACTGGATGAGATCACATTGGAAGAAAATGCCGTGGGGCGCCTGGGGGGCTCAGTCGTTGAGCGTCTTCCTTCGGCTCAGGTCATGATCCCAGGGTCCTGGGACTGAGCCCCACGTCAGGATCCCTGCTCAGGGGGGAGCCTGCTTCTCCCTCTCCCACTGCGCCTCTCCCTTGTCCTGCTCTGTCTCTCAAATAAATAAAATCTTAAAAAAAAAAAAAAAAGAAAATGTGGCTAGCAAAGGAGAGGTCAAAGACTGAGCCTGGGGACTCCCTTATAAAGGGGGAAGAGAGGTTGAAAAGAGGAGGAGCCAGTAAAGAGAGGGAGATGTCAAGTGAGAGGAAAACCAGGAGAGGGTGGTAGCTTGGGAGCCAAGTAAAGACTATGTGAAAGAGAGGGATCAGCCATGTCAGGTGGGTGCTGCTGATAGGTCCTGTAAGGTTAGGGTCGGGAATTAATAACTGAGCGAGACAAGGACACTGGTTGCCTTGGCAAGTACAGCTCTTGAATGAGTGATGGCGGACTACGTCTGTCTGAGGGGTGAAACGGGAGTGATAAGAGATTGTTGGTTTTATACGGGGGAGGGGATGGCATGTTTGCTCACCAGCAGGAGTGACCCCGTAGAGGAGAGTTGCTGGCGAGGGAAGGGCTGGGCAGTTAGATAGGAGCATGGGTGGCTCAGCTCAGTACAAAGGAGAGTCTGATGTAAAGTGGGTGTGGAGGTAGGAGTTTGGGGGAGTTCTCTGCTGTTGAGAAGCTTCTACTTTCTCATATAAGTAGAAAACAAAGTCATCAGTTGAAAGTGAGGGCGGGGGCGCAAATGTTGGCAGGGCAAGGAGAGAGGTCCAGGAGTGATGTAACTGTCTAGGAGAGAAGTAGAAAAAGGCAGTAGGATGGCCCAGCAATGTTTAGGGTGCTAGTCAGTGCAACCGTGTGTTTTTCTCCGGCCTATGTAGGCTGCTGCAAAGAAGGCGGGAGGAAAGAGGGGGGTCGGGTTTAGCCAAGACGGTGGCTGTGCTGAGCAGGAACGGAGGGGCTTCTAAAAGAGAGTGGCCTAGATGCTTGCCTGTGGCGTTAGAGCTGAATGAACAAAGGAGAGAGGACAACAGAGGGGACGGGGCCAATGGGTTGGGGTTCCCGGTGGGGGCCCAAGCATTGCAGGAGTCATGGCACTAGAGAGAGTAGGCTAGCAGGGCAGGAGGTGGTAGCCAGAGATGTGTGGACCTGGGCTCACGAGGGCTGTGGCTGTTGGTGATGACTGTACGCTTTTGTGCAAACCAACCACTCCAAAACCTAATGGCTTAGACAACATTGATGTATCATTTTTTGCAATTCTATGATTGGGGTCTTCTGTTCCACATGGTGTCAGCTGGGTCCCTCCCTCGGTTGCACTCAGCTGGGAGTTCACTGGAGCACCTAATTTGTCCTCCATGTCACTTGTCTTTGTGTGATGCCCCCTCATTCAGGGTTCCCCGCATGGCCAGGCAGGATAGCTGGACTTCCTTCCAGCATGGAGGCTGTGCTTTGAGTGACAAGTCCCATTGTGCAAGCATTTATTGGGTCTCTGCTTGATCATTCTTGCTAGTATCCCACTGGCCAAAGCAAGTCACCAGGGCAAGCCCAAAACCAGTGTAGGAAGGCTGTTCACAAGTGTAGGAAGTGTGGTTCACTGCTGGGGGGACCACTAGTGGAACAGCCTGCCCCAGTCCATCCTCTGGACGCTTAACGATTCATGCTCCTCCCTCTTGAAAAGTGCATCTCCCAAGTGATCCCAGAAACACCAACTCATCAAGGCATTAGGTTTGGAGTCCAGTATATTGTAATGTGCAACAGGGCCAGATGGATAAGGCACATTGGGTTTGGCCCCTTTTGCTCCAAGGGCATATTATTTGCCCCCCAAACACCCAACATTCAGGGGTGAAGCACAGTGCCAGTGAACAGACACCCTGTTCAAAAACGGCGAGTGTACCCTTAGTCACTGCTCCACAGCAATTTTGGAATCCAGCTCCAATCCTGTACTGTCACAGTACTCCTTGGTCGGGGCTCATCTGCTCCCTGCAAGTAGCTCCCTTGGCTACTGTTTTCAGTGTTCTTGGTTCCTCCCCCTGGGCACTGGGCCCTGTACTCGCAGTGACCCCCTTTTCCATAGGAAATGGCCTGTGTTTGCAGCTGAGTGGCTTCATCAGTCTGCTTCCTGCCGGTAGAAAGCAGGGTCCCAGACCCCTCTTTTATTTCAAAATCTGTCCATTTTACATTTTACTTCAAGCAGATACAACCCTTAAAAAAAACAAACAAACACTGGATTTCCTATATATCAGATCGTAACTTGTTTCACTAGACAAAAGCTATACCGCAAATGTCTTTGAGAAGGCTCTTCTCTTCTGTGGCCCGTGAGTCGGGTGCTGTGGGACAATGACCTCAAGATTCTTAGAAGCCCTTTTGTATGGCTGAGGGGGTCAGCAAGGACTCCTTATCCCCCACCTAAATGCCTCTGAAGTCTTTTTTTTTTTAATTTTATTTTTTTTAAGTTTTTATTTATTTATTTGAGAGAGAGAGAATGAGAGATAGAGAGCACGAGAGGGAAGAGGGTCAGAGGGAGAAGCAGACTCCCCGCCGAGCAGGGAGCCCGATGTGGGACTCGATCCCAGGACTCCAGGATCATGACCTGAGCCAAAGGCAGTCGCTTAACCAACTGAGCCACCCAGGCGCCCCAATGCCTCAGAAGTCTTAAGAAGGTATCATACAACCATACCCTTGAACTTACTTTATAATTCTCATGTTTTGCTGGCAGTGCTCCAGACTTAATCTTTACCATGACACCATTTCTTACCCTCAGAACTTTTTGCTGCCTGGAAAGGCTGGAAGTGAGAGAGAGTTTTGATTTTCCAACTGAGCAAGACCTGGCTTGGAAATACTTCCTCTAACTTCTGCCGGAACATGGAACAGTTACTTCTTTAATTCATTTTTCTCTTTTATTTCACTTTAGCATAACGGAACAAAGCCAATCAGCCTTTACATTTTCTGCCAGGAGAATCATATCATTAGATGCATTTTCTATCTTCCATGTTACCACAGGCCATGGGCTCCCCATTTTCTTGCCAATTCTGGACATGGCCTCCCTCATCCAGCCTCCATCAGCAAAGTTCTCACTGCCAGTGTCCACCTGCTATTTGCTCCAAAGTCAGCACCAGATTTTAGAATTTTATTATGGCAGTATCTCACTTCTAAGTACTGGTTTCAGTCCCAGTTATCTATTGCTGCATAATAAACCACCCCGAAATGCAGTGGTTTAAAACAACTTTATTTTCTCATGATTCTGTAATCCAGCTTGGGCTCAGCTGTTGGTTCTTCTGCAGCTGGCTGGTGTGGCAGGTTGTCTCAAATTGTCACAATCAATTCCCTCCCTGTGTGTGATGCTTCACCCACGCTGGTCCTGTGACTGTTTTAATGCACTCAATGTGGTAGAAAGTTCTGGGACTTTTGAGCCCAGGCCTGAGGACTGGCAGCTTCACCTTCCTCCCTCTAGGGTACTTGCTTCCAGGTAATCAGTCTCATTATCTGGAGACCATCATGCTGTGCAGGACCCCAAACTAGCCATGTGGAGAGGCCTCATGGAAGAGACACCTGACCAGCCTCAGTCGAGGCATCAGACATGTAAGTGAAAGAGAGATCTTGGACATTCTGTCCTCAGCACACCCCACACACCCCGCACTGAGTGGAAAAGCCTCCTGGCTGAATACAGCCTAATTTTCAGAATAAATAATAAATCAGGGTGATTTGGGTCACTCCTACAGCCACAGTCGTTGGGGTGTGTGACTGAGGCAGGCAGTCTGAGATGGTTTCATGCCCCCGTGCAGGCGTTCTCTCTTCCTCTCTCTGCGGTCTGTGCAGTAGGGTAACCAGATATTTTGAAATGGTAGCTCAGGACTCCAAGAGAATGAGAACAAGTTGCAAGGCCTCCTTAGAGCCTGCAGTTTATATGGCATCTCTTTCATTGCGGTTCTGCCAGTTAAAGCAAGTCAAGGGGCCAGCCCAGATTCAATAGGAGGGGAAGGAACCTACCTTCTGATGGGAGGAACAGCGTGAATGTAAAGGGATGGGAGAAGTTGTTGCCAGACATCTTTGCAGACCAAATAAGGAAGCCAGAGGACAGAGCTGCTTAAGTCACCTGGGGAAGGTTCTTGGAGGAGAGGAGTCATGGGAACAAGAGCTTAATTGATCATGTTATTTTCTTTATCTTTTGATACTTTGATATTTTGGGGGCCTTGCTGGCTGGGGAGAGGCTGCCCCTCCCAGGGTTAGCTAATTCCAAGAAATAGCAACTTACCTCCGACCACACGTTTCACATGCAAACCAATCAATCCAGAGGCCATACCCCCAAACACCTCCTTTACCAAACTCACACCAGTATTCCCCTGTCCTGAATCACTGTAGGGCCAGGTACTGGACAACTAGAGACTGCGGAATTATTCAAACTATCTGATCCTAAGCTTGCTCAAACTTGCCTACCCTGCCTCACCCATTCCTTCTCACAGAAGACACAATAAAGGCTCTGGGCCATGCTGTCTCCTAGCAAATTCGGCCTCCTGACCAACCCTGGTACTTCCCCACGTCCCCCTCCTCTTGGGAATCACAGGTACTAAACTCTTCTTTCGAGGCAGTTGTCTCTGCGCACCTGTCACCTTATCATACCTGATTAAAACAAATCCCAGGTACATTTTAAGAGAGGGCAGGGGTTGTGGAAGGATCACCCACGTGAATTCTGGAGTCACTGAGAATTCTTGCAACAGTGATATTGGAGAGAATGACAGTGAGTCAAGAGCTGAAATCACCAAAAAATAAGGGGGACTGACCTGGGCTTTGAAGATGACAGTAACAATGGAGCAGGTGGGCTACCATTCTGAGAAAATGAGTTAAAGCTGGGAGCTTTTGAGGAGGGGGCAAATGGTTTGGAAGCTGTTCTGAGTCAGGGGGGCACACACTCCAGGCCCAGACATAGGCGGGTTGTGTGAAAATAAACATCTACATTTGAGAGGCTCCAGGAGGAAGCCTGGGCTGCAAGAGGAAAGGAGCACTCAGGGAAGTTAGGGCCTTTGTGCTGATGGTGTAAGCGACGGTCCGGGGATGGGTGGGTGATGGTACAGAGTTGTATGGGCTGTCCTTTACTTCCACTTCAGCAGCGCCAACACAATCTCTTACTCCTTCCCCAAACACTCCCTTCTGGACTTCTGTTGTGGACATTGGGCATTTATGGTTGCCCACAATCCTCCCAATTCCCACGGGGACCCTGAACTCCTAGTTCAGGAATTTCTCCATTTGCATGGTATTGACAAGGAAATGTCTTAAGTGTGGCCAATCAGACCTCTCCCCACACCCCTAACAGTCCCAAGAGAAGCGGGGTGGGGAGCTGGTGCTGGCTGCACACTCCTGGCCCTCCAGAGCCTCAGGCCCCTCCTTTTCCTCAGCCTGGTCCAGGGGGACCCTCCAGCCTGTAAGCCCCTCTCCTTTTGCTGGAGGACTAGATCAGGTTTCGAGGCTTTCACCCCAAAGTCTTGATGTCATCAACGCCCTGAGTTGAGTTACCATCTTCAAACAGGGGCCTGCAAATCTGTAGTCCTTTGTCTTTCTCACACTCATGCGTCTTAGATTCTGCTTATCATAACTTTGTTCCGTCCCCCAATTTATATCTAAGCCAGTCTTCTCCATCAGAAAATGCCACACATTCACGCAGGTGTTCTGGACAAAAACCTGGGCCACTCTGACGCCCTCCTTCAGGCGTTTTCAGCATAAGGCGCCGGTGGGCGCCCTGCCACTGCTCTGCGCAGGCATCGCCCTCCCTCGCTGCGCTCCCTCTCGGGTCCCCCAGCTCCCCCCTCCTCAGTTCCTGCTCCACAGGGACCTCCTAAGAGACGGCAGGTCAGAGGGATGTCCCTCTCCCACCCCGTCCCCGGGGCGCCGTTCTCGCGGCTCCGGTGCCCGGACGGCCCCCGCACCCACACCTTCGGGGCTGAGGGGGGGGGCTCCCGTCCGCGGCCTCTGCCGGAGACTGGCTCCCCAGGGACACCACCGCCACCCCAAGTGCGCGCGAGGCCACCGCAGGAACCCGGCCCGTCGTCAGAAGAGAGGACGCCCGGCGCTGGGGGGCCCGCCCCCCCATGACGTCCTTCCGCCGACCGACGCGGGGCGGCCCTCCGCAGCGAGCCTGCCGCGACCGGGCGGAGACCGGGGAGGGGGCGCCGGCCTAGCCCGCCCCCCGCCCCGGCCCGCCCCTCGACAGGTAAGCCGGCCGCACTTCCCGGGGGCAGCAGGGGGCGCCCGTGCGCCGGGGTCCCGCGCGCCGCGCCGATCTCCACCCCGCAGGCGGGCCCGGCTGGCGGGCGTCGGGGTCGGGTGCAGGGGCAGGGGCAGGGGCAGGGGCAGGGAGTTGTTGGTGGAGGGGCGGGAGAAGGGGCGGGGGACGGTCTCTGGCTGGGCTGGGGGCAGGGCCGAGGCTGGCCGGAGCCCGGGGGCGGGGGGCGAGCCGGGAGGAGAGGGGGGACCCTGGAGGCGGGGGCGGGCCCGGGTGGCGCGGGGTGGGCGGGCCCAGGGGAGTGGGCGGGTCCGACGGGGCGGGCCGGGGAGAGGGGGCGGGTCCTGGAGGGTGGGGCTCGGAGCGCGGCGGCGGGAGGGGGGTGTCAGTGCGCGGCCGCCCGGGCAGGGCGGCGGCATGGGGCGGGTACAGCTCTTCGAGGTCTGCCTGAGCCACGGTCGCGTCGTCTACAGCCCGGGAGAGCCGCTGGCGGGGGCCGTGCGTGTGCGCCTAGGGGCGCCGCTGCCCTTCCGAGGTGGGCGCGGGGTCCCCTCGGGGGGGGGGCAGGTCGGCGGGGCTCAGGTGGCTGCGCAGCACCTGCGGCGGGGCGGGCTCTCCCGGAAGCAGCAGCTAGTGGCGCTTGGCCTGGACCCGCGGAACTGGTGGCGCCTGTTGCCGCCCCCTCTCTTCCCCTCCCGCTGGCGCGGGGAGTCTTGGGCCCCGCCGGCTGCAGGGAGGGCTGGGGTGCGGCCGGCCGGGCCGCGCAGACCCGCCGGGGTGGGTGGCTGCTGGCAGATGGGGCGGAGCAGGGAGGCCAGGGTGGCCCAGTCCTTCCGCATGTGCCCTTCCTGTTCTCTCCTCGGGTCGCCGGAGTCGGGGGCGGGGGTTTAGATCCTGCCCACCTTGCCGAAGGCCCCTATGACTTGGAAACGTGCACGCCCCCGACCCTCTCTGTCGGGTCTGCAGGGTCCGCTGCACCCAGCACCTGCTGGGCCCTCACCTGGCGCCTGGCCCGCGGTGGGCTTTCTCTTCCACACGCCCAGGCCCCTGGCGCAGGCCCTCAATCCTCATGTTCCCGCGGCGCACCCGTTTCGACCCAGGCTAAGGCTTGGCCTTGCGAGCTGGGAGGGTCTTGCTCATCCCTGCGTGACCCAGGCCTCCAGCCCAGCGAGCATCTAGGAACTGAACCCGAGCCCTACTGGCTGGTCCTTCTGCTGGTGCAGACATCTGGGACTTTGGGACTGGGAGTCAGGTTGCTGGTGTGGCCCTTGCTAGGGCTCTCTGCAGGTGCGGGCCTTATCTGCCATCTGAGGTGTGGGCAGGGCCCTGAATGAGACTTCAAAGCTCAGCCCTCGGGGTGCCACCCAGGTACTCTATGCCTGATCGCTGGTTCTGAGTGTGAGGGTGCTCCTGCTGGAGTGCTTCTCCACCTTGGATGCTTGGACCAAACCACAGCCATCAGGCAGCCCTCTGGACTTTGATCCTTTGGGCCCCTGCGTGCTGGGTAGCTCAGTTCATCTGGTGCCTCTGAGGACTGAGAGCCAGTGCCCAACTTTCTGGGCCCCTGCTGCCTGGGTCCTGGGTGGGTCTGACTCCTGACCTTGCCATGTTTGAGGCTGCAGGGTTTACGAAGAAACTGAGTGGGTGAAGTTACCCCTGGTCAGGCGTCCAGCCTTGTGCGGTCTCCTCCTGATGACTCACACCTCCTTTCCCGTCTCCTCGGTTGGAGTTTGGGGTTTGGGTAGGGTAGTTATGGTGGTGGCAGGGGGCACAGCAGGAACAGTGCAGCTCTTCCTTGGGGCACAAGGAAAGATGACAGTTGAAATGGGACTGAGGGGAGAGCCCAGGGCACAGGAAGGAGGGGTGGGCTTGTGGCTGTGGGGATGGCAGACACGAGACCCCATGCAGGAGCTCACTGCCTGGCTCATCCGCCCAGTCATGCTTCTGTAGCTGGGGCCCAGGGCAAACAGGCTGTTACTGACCACAGTGAAGCAGAGTCCCCCAGCCTCCATGTGGTGGGTGGGATGTGGGTGAATGGACAGTTGGGCCATAGGATGGTGAGGGAGCCCATGCTGATGGTCCCCACTATAAATGTGCTAGCCAATCGCCTGCATAGGGGAGGGAAGATGGGGACATAGGCTGAAGAGTAGATGGATGATGACTTTGAGCCAGAAGAGTTATCATTCAGGTTGTCCCTGGGGTGTAGACAGAATGTGGTGCTGAGGCTGTTCTGGGGCCTTCTTTCAGCCCTGGTTGGGTTTGGAAAAGGAAAGGCTGTGCTTCTTTTTTTCTTTCATTCATAAGATACTTGTTGAGCTCCTGCTATCAGCCAGTGATGCAACAGGGAGGCCTTCTACTGCTCTGGGAGGACTTGGAGGTGGGAAGGCCTCAGGCCTTCAGGCCCTGGGGGGCTCCTAGTCTTGCCCACTAAATGCTTGTCTGATGAAGGACAGAGATGATTTGCACTCAACCATGAGGACACTGGCTGCCCTCGGAGCAAATGCAGAAGGAGAAACCTGTGGAAGGAACTGGTTCCCTGGAGCCCGGGTCCAGCTGAGCCTGAGGCTGGGGGTCATGCGGTGGGGGTGCCCTGTGTTCTGCTCTCAAGGGTGGGCATTGGGGGTGGGGGGAGCCTAGACAACAGCAGCAGTCAGCCCCCCAGCTCGCCAGCTCACTGAACTCTCACCATGGGGCAGATGCCATTCTCCCCACCTCCCATGGACCAACTCTGTGAACCCTCAGAGCAACCCCGGGAGGGGGGCACCATTACTCTTCTCATGCTTCAGACTTAGAAACAGGACAGATGGAAGTGCCTCATAGGCCAGAGCTTTAGTGAAAAGATGTGGCAAAGGCTGGGCTGCTCCAGGTTTGTGGGAACTGGCAGAGGTGGGCAAGACCTTTGGGACCAGGGTGAGTGAGCAGAGATCTTGGTCAGACGGCAGATAGGCAGGCAGGAGGACTGCTGGACAGGGGAGCTCCGAAGTCACTCTGGAACACAGTCCACCTGATGATGTTCCCTGGAGAACAGGAATGGCCCCAGACCTCCAGAGGGATGCTTATCAGTTTGGAGCTTGCCTTTCTTTACATACCTGAGCACTGTTGGAAGCGAAACACCTTTAAACCTAGGTGGTGCAGCAGGGCATGTTGCTGTGCACCGGGGGCCGCCCCAGGTGGTGCACTTGCTGTGAGTCTGCCGTGCACCAGAACGCACCTGCCCCTGTCCTGTGCCTGTGCCTCGGGGCACACATGCTGGTGTGATGGCTGCGCTCACCTGCAGGAGCAGACCCCCCTGCATGGGGTGGGAGGGACAAGCCTACTCTGCGTGTCCATCCCCTGTGCCTCCATTGTGCCCCTGCGGAGGAGAGTGGACAGGAACAGGCCGTTTGACTCCAAGATGGTGATGGGAAGCTGCTCGTTCAGGCAAGGTCCCCAAAGGGGCTTTAGCGTGTGAGCAAAAAGAGGCTCTTTGCCTGGGCATTGGGAAGGTCATAGAACTTGGGCCCCTCTGGGATGTCCCAAGGGTTGGTGTGATACTGTTAGTTTTTCTGAGGTCAGGTGACCCCGTGGCTTGTTCACCTGAATTCTGGGGGCCGCATCCAGGCTGGGTGGGTGACTGTTTTAGGCATTTTGCTGTTGGACACGTGGGCTATGCCTAGATAGTTTGCTGTTACAGTGTTGCTCATAGCTCCTGGGTAGAGAGGGTGGATTGTGAGAACCTCTGGGTCCTCGGGGATGTGCATGTAAGGTCCTAGCAGATCTTCCTGGTGCTTTGCTAGGGCCCCTGTAGCGGCCTGCAGTTTGATCACCGTAAAGGAGTTTTCCATCTCCTCTCCAACACATGTCAAAATATTTAATATTTGCCAACTGATAGGTTAAAATGGTAACTCATTTGAGTTTCTCTGATTTCTACTGAGGCGGGATATCTGTTCCTGTCGTCTGCTGCTATGTAAAAGTCACTTCTATGTAATAAGTCACCCCTAAGCTAAGTGGTTTAAAACAACCAGTTTATTATAACTCACAGCGCTATGGATTGGGAATTTGGACAGAGGGGGGCAGGGTGATTCTTCAGCTCTATGTGCCACTTGACAGTTTTCAGCGGGCACTGGGCCAATCTGGGGACCACTTAATTCCTTCTGGCATACTCTGCTGGTCCCAGAATTCGCAGGGCAGCCATATTCAAGGAGGGATGCACCCTCTCTGTGGGGAGTGTAGAGTGGCGTGGCATCTGGAATCGTCACACTTCCCCTCCTTTATTCACTCCCCTGCCATATTTCTCTCGGGATGTGTTCATCTGTAGGAGCACCCCTGATGTCTCAGATTTCTGGGATAGGAACAATTCCAGGTCTGGCCCTAGGAGGGGATGGCTGATGGAGTGTGGATTAGAAATCAGGGCTGAGGTCTGGTCACTGGCAGTGCCAACGGGGATGGAGGATAAGCTAAGGGTTCCCCGGCGGAAAGCCTGGTGGTCTGTGGGTGGCCAATAGGAGGCTTGTTTTGTCAGGGTTGGGTTGGCCTGCAGAGACCCGGACATGTCTGGTGTGGCTGGCCCCTGGCCCCGGGCACTTGGGATACCAGGTTTCTCCTGCCTGGTGCCTCTGTCAGAAGGGTGTCAGATTCTGAGTCACCTTCCCCTCACCTGACCATCAAGTCAGGGGAGGAAGGGGAGAGGCTGGGCAGGGAGGCTGACATCTTTGGCCTTGTCTCATCCTTGCAGTTAAAGGAGGGGTGGAGCCTCAAGGCTACCTGTCACTGAGCTCCCAGCCCCCTCCAGCTGTGGTGTCTTCCTTGCTGGTCCAGCCACGGCTTTCTGACCATAGCGGTCTCTGGGCAAACGCCCACTGGAGTGGGGAATTTGAGTTCCTGGCCACAGGAAGGTGGCGGTGACCTCTGCTGCAAATGGTCCTGGTCAGAGAGAGGACCAAGTCCTCTCTTGATGTAGGAAATCACCCCTCCTGGGCAGCACTGGTCCAGGAAGCTAAGGGTGTCCCCACCCTGCAGTGTGCCAGACCTTTGGGTACCTTATCTGCTCAGGCAGGTCTAACCACATTCCTGCATCATGAGGGCTAGCAGTTAGCTTCCTGGAGCATGAAGGGGTGCCTTCCAGCCTAACTGACTTGCCTGTGAACCAACACGAAGTGGGGCTGGAGGTCAGCTGCCCCATAGGTTTCCGTTCATCACTGGTGTCGCAAGCATCCCTTGTAGGGAGCTGAGTTTACACAGGTCTGGTGGGCCCAGGGGTGACTGGGAACCAAGGTTACCAGGTTGGGGGTTGTCCCGGTGTCACCTGGGTGACCACTGGGGCCCTCCTGTTCTGGACTTTGGGACAGATTTAACTCTGTGCCTCATCACCCTGGCTCCCTGGGAGTACCCCAAAATGGGGGATGGACATGAGGTATCCTCTGAAGGGCAGCAGGTCACTTGCTGGCCTGCCTAAGGCCCAGCACCCCTTGGTGTGCCAGCTCTACCTAAATCTCTGTGATGGGGGCAGGGAGGGGCCCAGGCCAGTGGCTGGCTGGGACTCACACTGTCTCCCCACCTTGCAGCCATCCGAGTGACCTGCATGGGTTCCTGCAGGGTGTCTAACAAGGCCAATGATGCAGCATGGGTAGTGGAGGAGGGCTACTTCAACAGTGCTCTGTCGCTGGCTGACAAGGGTGAGTTTGGGAGCCTGTACTTGCCTTGTCACATGTAGTGAACCCCTCCAGGGCAGATCTTGGTTGAGAGTGGGGCCTGTCTGTCCATCCCACCTCCTCATCTGCCTCTGCTGACCCACCCTCTAGCAGGGCTTTGTACCCTGATGTGTTGCTCTCCCCAGCAGGCAATAGGCATTGCCTGATAGGGCCTGGGTGGTTGAAGGGGGCCAGCTTCTCTTTGATTTCGGTGGGCTCTGGCCCCTGGAGTAGCCCCATCCCCCTTTCCTGTTTAAGCCAAGCTCTTGTACCCCTTCCTTTGCCCAGGCTGCAGCCCTGTACTGCTAGGGTGCCTGGAGTCAGAGGCAGGGAGACCCAGTAGCCAGACCCAGTATGAACTGGTCGGCTGGAGTGCCTGCTTCTAACCTGTGTCCCGGGGTGTCAGCTCAAGGCTCCTGAGCCCCTCTCCCCCACCCCTGCCTCCTATCTCTGCAGGGAGCCCGCTGGCTGTGGTGTCAGCTCAAGGCTCCTGAGCGCCTCCTGTCTCTGCAGGGAGCCTGCCTGCTGTGGTGTCAGCTCAAGGCTCCTGAGCTCCTCTCCCTCACCCCTGCCTCCTGTCTTCACAGGGAGCCTGCCAGCTGGTGAGCACAATTTCCCTTTCCAGTTCCTGCTTCCTGGTAAGAGCCCAGCCTGGCCTGGCCAGGCCTGCTGCTGACAGTTGGTGGATAGGAGGTGGGACAGGGGACAGTTGGGTGCCATTCCCTGCTCTTTCTCTCCAGCCACAGCGCCCACGTCCTTTGAGGGCCCCTTTGGGAAGATTGTGCACCAGGTGCGGGCCACCATCGACACACCACGTTTTTCCAAGGATCACCAGTGCAGCCGTGTGTTCTATATTTTGAGCCCCCTGAACCTGAACAGCATCCCAGACATTGAGGTGAGGATGGAGCAGTGGTCTCCTGGCTGATGCCCTACCCCCAGGCGAGATGAGGTGGCTGGGATCTAGAAGAGCACTGTGCGGTGTCTGGGGGGCAGGGCACAGCAGGGCTGAGTGGGCTTGTCCAGGGGCTGCAGAGATCTAGCCTGCCCATACCTGCCAAACGCCTTCATTACTGCCCTCCCCTCAAGCAACCCAACGTGGCCTCCACTACCAAGAAGTTCTCCTACAAGCTGGTGAAGACGGGCAGCGTGGTCCTCACTGCCAGCACTGACCTCCGTGGCTACGTGGTAGGGCAGGTGCTGCGGCTGCAGGCTGACATTGAGAACCAGTCAGGCAAGGACACGAGCCCTGTGGTAGCCAGTCTCCTGCAGGTCAGAGTCCTCTCTGGCTGTCAAGGCCTGTCCCCACGGGGCTGGAGGAGGGGGAGGTGACTGGCCTGCCAGGCTCACAGGCTGGCCCTTCCCCAGAAAGTGTCCTACAAGGCCAAGCGCTGGGTCCATGACGTGCGGACCATCGCAGAGGTAGAGGGTGCAGGTGTCAAGGCCTGGAGTCGGGCACAGTGGCAAGAGCAGATCCTGGTGCCTGCCCTGCCCCAGTCAGCCCTGCCAGGCTGCAGCCTCATCCACGTGGACTACTACCTGCAGGTGCTGGGGGTTGGAGGGAGTGTGGTGGGGAAAGGGGGCTGGGTAGCCTAGCCTCACTCTCCCATCCTCCCCAGGTCTCCCTGAAGGTGCCTGAAGCCACCGTGACCCTCCCTGTCTTCATCGGCAATATCGCTGTGAACCACGCCCTGATGAGCCCCTGGCCAGGCCCAGGGCTGCCTCCTGGGGCGCCAGTCCCCGTGGTGCCCTCGGCGCCGCCCCAGGAGGAGGCCGAGGCTGCAGCCAGCAGCCCCCGCTTCGCAGACGTAGTCTCCCTCTCCACGGAGAGCCACTCACATGAGCAGCCGTTGCCTGCTGCCTTTGGCTCTGTGCCTGGTGCCCCTGAACCCCGTCCTCAGGATGGCAGCCCTGCTCCCCACGCATTGCCCCCTCCCTTGTGCATCTCCACAGGTGCCACTGTCCCCTACTTTGCAGAGGGTTCTGGAGGGCCAGTGCCCACCACCAGTACCTTGATCCTGCCCCCAGAGTACAGTTCGTGGGGCTATCCCTATGGTGAGTGAGGGGCCTGGGGCCGGGTGGGGGAGAGGGCACCATGAACCCCCTGCAGACCTCGTTCTCTCTCCGCAGAGGCCCCGCCATCCTATGAGCAGAGCTGTGGCGGTGCAGATCCCAGCCTGACACCCGGGAGCTGACCCTGTGCCACCTTCTCCGGGTGGGCTGACCTTTGCCCTGGGACCGGGCACCCAGGGCCTCGTGCCTTCTTCGCTCCCGGCCTGACCCGGCCCACTCAGGACCCGCTGCTGCCCGGCTGCTCCTTTCAGCCTCTGCCTAGGGACCAGCCTCTCCCCAGGGGCCTGGGGCCTGGAGAGATGCCGTGTAAATAAAGTGCTTCATTTGTAGAGCTAGGCACAGGACAGCCTCTCGGGCACCCTCTTCTCGCCCGGTGCGCGGCAGCCTAGCCCTGGGGGCCGCTCCTGGGCATGCACCCCCCTCCTGGTCCTGCTCGCCCTTCCTTCAGTCCTGGAACCCCGTCCATGGGCCGCCCCATCCTCTCCAGTGCGTGTGCCCCTCTCCTTGGTTCTGGGCCCTTCCTTCCAGGTGCCTAGAGCTTAGAAGACTGGCCCCGGGGAGTGGGACCATCATGGACTGACTGGGTACCTTTAACTCAGGCCAGGGCTGGTGCTCGTTCTCATGGTTCTGCTTAAAGATGTGCCCTCAGAGTGCGGCTTGCATGTCTGGAGCCTTGGTGTTAATTTTAACATGTATTTGTAACGTGGGGAGAAGACCACCCCTGTAAGGTTTTATTGACACACTTTGGGCTTGCCCATCCAGCACCCATCGTTCCAGGTGGTGGAGTTCAGATCTCCTGCACCAGAGGAAATCCTGTGGGGGGTGACCAGGTGGGCTTGCCCACGTTCCCACACCTTGTGCTGTTCCCTTATCCTTGGCCTCAAGTCTCAAGTTCCTGCTGTCACCACTGCCACCCACGTCTGGCTCTGAGGGATACTGCTGCTCATCTCCCATGAACACCCAAGCCCATGCCTGCTTCCGAGGTCCCTTTCAAATGCCTGTTGTCTAGGATTCAAGGAACCCAAGAACAAATAAAGTCAGGGTTCGGCAGAGCAACGTTTACCAAAGGGGCATCCTGCAGGTGTTCCAGTGCTGAGGGGAGGCCTGTAAATGCCCAGTGATCTGGACTGTGCTTTGGGAAATACTGGAGGTGGGATTAAGATAAGACTTTGGGTTGAAATTCTGTATCTGACATATAGTGAGGGAGTGACCTTGGCTAGGTGTCTGTTACCTTAATCCATAACAAATTTATGGGACTAGGAGTGGACATATTGAATCCCCCCCAACCCCTCGCCCCTGGTTTATTTCTTGTACATTAACAGTTCAGAAGTGAAAGATTTGGGCCTGGTGACATAGCTGTTATTCTCAAGTTGAGGCTTCCACCCCGGGGTCCAGGGTGGCCATTCCAGATTTCACCATCAGCCAATTTACTGGGCCTGCTCCTGCAACTTCTTGGGGGCTACAGGCTGGGAAGTAGATTGTATCACTTGTGCAAACATCCCATTGGCCACTCTTTACAAGTTGGAAATGTGCTCCTTAGCCAGACAGCCAGGTACCTAGCTAAAATGTTACTATTTGTGGAACACGGAGAGGATGAACATTGGAGAAAAGCTCAAAATATGCCACAGGGAGGATAATCTGTAAAACATCCATTAGCAGCCTCATTGTTGGAAACCTGCCTGGCTTTCAACCCCATCTCAGCGTCTCAACAGTTAGGCGGTCTTGAGGGCACTCAACTCCCTTGCTTTAGTTTGTTCACTCAACCCACGTCTCAGGACTGACCTGATGGTTATACAGTTCACGTGGCATGTGTCAAAAACAGCCCTTGACATAAGTGATCAGTGATCACACAAGGATAGGGTAGGTTGGGCTGACAGTGCAAAATGGGGACACATTCACTTACAGTCGATATTTGCCTGGTAAAGGACTTTCTCTCCACATCTGATTCATTCAACAAATATTTAAAAAAAATTTTTTTCTTAAGATTTTATTTGACAGAGAGAGTGAGCACAAAGTAGGCAGAGTGGCAGGCAGAGGGGGAAGCAGGCTCCCTGCTGAGCAAGGAGCCCCATGTGGGACTCAATCCCAGGACCCTGGGATCACAACCTGAGCCGAAGGCAGCTGCTTAACCGACTGAGCCACCCGGGCGCCCCTCAACAAATCTTCATGCCAAGCATTGTTATAGGCAGTAGGGCACACAAGATAACAATCTCTGTCTGGACTTCTAAGTGGGAAAGACAACATAGCAGTGGAGTGTCATGGAGTCAAAGCAAGGAAGTTCTGGGGAGCAGTATTGTTTTCAATAGGGAGGTCAGGGAAGGCTTCCCTGAAGAGGTAGTGTTTGAGACCCAAGGGTGGTAGAGACACGGCAGAGATAATGCAGGAGTGGAGATGGGGGGGATGGTGCCAGAGAGGCGTGTATGGGTGAAGGTGGGTCAGGTTGGGCTGTGCAGGCTGGGACTACCGAGCTTCCAGTCATGAGGCTCAGAGTTGAGGTCCCCAGCCTGTTAGGAGCTGACTTAGGCTGTCCCAGAGAAACCTGGGAAGATTTTCTAGGTGCTTATATTCGTCCACTTCCTCCTCTGCACCTCTGTGCACGGTCAATGCCACCTTAGTAATTTTCCCGCAGTCCCATGAGAGTGAGCCATCATAAGCCAGGGGGAGGCAGGATTAGCCTTCGACTCAGGGCCTCCTCAGTTCTCGCTGCAAAGACTGGCCAGAGAAACCCGATTTCAGCCTATATTTCTTTCCTCAACGCCCAGAAGATGGTAAAAATAGGCCTTAGGGAGCGGGTGGGCAAAGCCAGTTTACGGGATGCTGTCCATGAAGGCTGCTTGGTGTGCAGAGATCTCTGTGCGTAATTGGCTGGCAGGCTGGCGGGTAGGGGCCGATTCAAAGAGCTTGCAGTTGCTCAGGGAGGCTGCCCAGACGGGGCACACCTCCTAACTGGAGCCTCTCGCACCAGCGGGGGGCAATCCTCCTCCCGGGACGTTCCCCGCCCCACCCCCAGCCTTCCCAATCAGAACACAGGCCCCGTCCAGAGCGCACTTTCCTGGCGGGACACCCTCCCCGGCCAGAGCATCGTCCCCCACAGCGGAAGTGGTCCCTGGCCAGAGCATCGTCCCCCACAGCGGAAGTGGTCCCTGGCCAGAGCA